>NW_014555106.1:0-5554 GCF_001313825.1 Dinoponera quadriceps | reverse complement strand
AGAAACCAAACAAAACAAAATTAAGGCCCGTTCAAAATAAATGTTCCCTATCGAGACATTTGTATTTTGACGCTCACTTCATACCGGTACACCTGGTAGTTACACGGATTACTTTTTTTACTTAATTTTACTTTAATCTTCATCTTGTATTTGCATTATTCTAATAATCCTGATTTATAAAAGTTTGTTTAATATTAACCCATATATCTCATTGTTTAATTTTAGCTAACCTTTTCATCTTTTAAATATTGTATCTTATGCAATGACTTTTCTCATCAATTCACTACTATTATTAATCCATGTGAGAACCAAATTATGTTATTAGTATAATTAATAAACTGTTATATTCAAAATGCCTTAAATTTAACCAAGTTGTTAAAATTATTTATTCATTTCCTTTCAATTACTTAAATCTGAATTCCCCTCTCAACATTCTCATATGGTTTTATCCCAGATAAATAAATTAAATTCTTTGACCTAAATAAAGGACCACCTAACGTACGTTCTGTGATCGGAGTAAATGGGCCTCTCCGGACCTTTACCTGATCTGCAGACCTACCATTACGTTTAGGTCTTGCGAGTGCGCGAGTAAGCGATGTTTTTTTGCGTACATCCTCTTCCAGGACGTAACATTTTTATATGTCACTTATGGCATTCTTTTTTAGTTCTGTTATTCAATGTAACTCCCTTTAGTTTCGATCACTGCCATAATTCTCTGCCTGAAAAGCAAGCACGCTCTTTTTATCTGCTTTCGGTCCAAATCCGCGAATGCTGCCTCAATAGCGACCTGAAGAGATGCCACGCTGGAGTGCTTGGATTTGGTTAGTAACCAGGTTCTCAATAACGTTACACACGTAATAGTCTAGAAGGTTTAAATTTGGACTATTGAGGGGCCAGAATTTTTTGGACCAAAACATGTCCACATTTTTGAAAACTAATTTTTGTACTAAATGGCTTGTGTGAACCGATGCGCCGTCCTGCTGGAAAATGTACGACCCAGAAGCCACGGTTTCCATCGACGGCTCTACTACAGTTATCAGAATTCATAAATAGATCTCCTTCGTTATTGTTTCTCCTTTTTTAACTAGTTAACTGTGGCAATCTCTTTGCAAAGCGCCCACCAGTGTGTGTCGCTTTAATCAAACAATGACGGGTATAGTTCTCAGGAAGTAATAAATCCAACTCAAATTATTTATAATTTTCATTTGTTTGTTTCATTTCGTCTTGACTTCTAAATATTTTACCCATATTAAAATTTAAGAATATAATTTAGTTTTCCCCAGAATTACAATTTAAATATCAAATTGTAACAAAATTTTACGCATGACGGATATAGTCGTCATGACACAAGATTCTGCCACATCTCCATGACGGATATGGTCGTCAAACATACTTAACTGGTTAAAGAAAAGTTCTTCGACAATTATCGAGGTCCTTGCCGTTTTCTCCTTCAAATGAGTTTTTTTGCCGGGGTAATAGAATATTCCTCGGACTTCTCCGAGGCCGCATACTTTTGTGCAATGACGTACACAGTCAATCTCGGGTACCCGAAGAACCTAATTATTTCAGTCGACAATCTTTCAGCACGAAGCCTTACAATAATCGCCGCTTCTAGATTATTTTCCGCATTCGATCTCATTAACTTAGCCATTTCGAAGTTATGCACGTCTCACACACACGTCTGGCCTATACGAACATCAACAAACATATAGTGCTAATGTCAATTAAAGCGGGAAGTTCAAATTGAACTGTGTTCGAATTTTGCAGACGCACACTACATGTCCATATTTCAGAGGGTAAATCTATTAGGTTAGTGCAAATGAAACGGCCACTATCAGTGTTTTGAACTTTTCACCCCTATAGATTACTTTTCTTTCATACAGAGGACGGTGTATATATACTGTGTGAAAAGTATATATACACATGTGATTTAGCACACATAAACTTATTTATATATTGTACTGATAATCATAGAAGTTTGCATTAACGCCGTGATGGAAAATAGAGAAATTCGTATAATTTACTTACATGAGTTCAAACTTGGTCATACTGCAGCCGAAGCAACGCATAACATTCATGCTGCATTTGGTGAAGGTACTGTAAGTGAATGAACGACGAGGCGTTGATTAGAAAAATTTCGTTCTGGGGACACAAACAATTTGTCTCGCGGACACGCACCTTCCGTCATTGATGACGTTGTTTTGAAAGAGATAGTTGAAACAGATCCAAGGTTAACCGTCTGAAAGATTGTCGAGAGATTCGAAGTTGATTATTCAACTGCCGTCCGATACTTAAACAAGTTGGGAAAAGTGAAAAAGTTGGATAAATGTGTCCTCCATGAAATCGTAGTGAGAGACAAATTGGAACGTTTGGAGATCTACATTTCTTTGCGGTTACGACAGAATACAGATAGAATTTTACACAAGATTGTGATATGTGATGAAAAATGGATTTTGCACAACAACAACCGACGTTCTGCGCAGTGGTTAGAAACGAATGAGGCTCCAAAATACATTCCAAAATCGAATCTTCACCCCAAGAAAATGATGGTGTCTGTATTGTTACGTCCTGGGTACCTCGGGAACTACGAATTCCTCTTTTTTTATATCATTGAGAAGCAGACGGACTTCGGGCAAGCGTTATTGTAAAAAGGATAAGATTACGATGGCTCGCCGTTAAACGCACCATGTGTTTCCCAATGCGTCTGCCATCATTCCGCCTTCACGTAAGGTACATAGTTTTATTACATCCAGGGTACCCCGGGAACAACAAATTCCTTTTTTTTCTGTAATTAAGATGATCTTGACGCCTCCACGTAAGGCACGTAGTTGTTACATCCTGGGTACCTTGAGAGCAGCAAATTTCTTTTTTATGATCGGGAAACAAACGGATTTGGGCAAGCGCTGTTGTAAAAAGATACGATTACACGCCGCTAAATGCGTAATAAGCTTCCGAACTCGTCTGCGATCTTATCCGCCTTCATACATAGCCGGTCGGACTCAGGCCTTTTGATGGGATTAGGTTCTTAGGATCGTTTATGACATCCAGATGATGTTAGGAATTTTCCAGTGTATCCGTTTTCCAATCTTCTATATCCGTTTTCCACACAAACTCCTCTCATTGGCGATCGTCATCCGCCACCCCCAAAATCTTCCCTATATAATCCTCACTCTATTGCCGCGAGCACTCTTTGTCCGTTTGACTACTGTCGCGTATTATCGTTTTCAACATCTTTTGCGTTAGTGCCATTATGGCTTCCGCCACGACTTCACCTTTGTTGTTCAGATCGAGATCTCTCCAGTGTCACCCGTTTTGTAAAACTTGCTGTGCGTAACTCAGGATTTTTTAAAGATATTCGTTTCGATTCCGGTGATTAGTCCGAGTATCAGAGTCGCTTAACCGTAGTCAGTCAGTGTCAGTCAGTCAGTGTCAGTCAGTCAGCCAGTGTCAGTCAGACAATGTCAGTCAGTCAATCACTCAGTGAGTCATTTTCACTTCGCCTTCTGCTGCTGAACAACTCGTTGTGCAAGTCGGGATCTCTTAAGTGAATTATTTCTCTTGGTATTCCGGGATCCCATAAATCTGATACACTACGATCAACGAAACTATGTTGAACGTAATTTTCACCACAGTTGATTCACCTAAATCGTAAGTTTCTATTTCATATTTAACACTAAACCTACCGACAGTTCTTGTATACCTATTCCTACCGCGTTCGGTCAAATTGACCGGTAATTAAAAAAGTTATCGATTTTATTATTCAATGCAAATAATGGTTGATTTATTTCTAAATGTATATAAAATGAAGAATTTTCATGAAATTTCGTCCAAATTTATTTTTATATAAGTTCAATTATAAACCTAAAAAACAAAAATTTCATGTTTCCCACATGAGAAACCAAACTAAATATTTTGTATATCTAAAATTATTTATAAAAAAAACAAATAAAATTAAACTTTTATATGCAATGTTATGCATACATACATACTTATATACTATAGTACTACATGTATATACTTTATTCGGCTTCCTTACAACGTTTACAAATTATTTTAGTCTGAAATGTACATTTGCCGCAAACATATTTTTCGCACTTCAAACAGATTTTTGTTGTTATATAATCCTTACAAAATTTTATTTGACAAGTTTTTCTTTACAAGTTTTTCGAATCTGAATTTGTGAACGCTGTTGGTAAAAGTATTTTTTCTTGAGATTTTTTATATGTATCGCCGAGCTCTGAAGCTAAGTGGAATAAAAATTCCTCCCTCGAAATATTTTCACCCGTCGTTTATTTATACAAAACCCAGGCATTTATTCCAGCTAGGTCCAAAATGTTGAAAAATACCTTAAGTGGCCACCTACAACTTTTCGACTTTACACTGTATTTCCTTGCCATCTGATCTGCCACATCTGCACCACATTTGGTACTATTATAAAATCTAATAGTTTCCGATATACGTTTGTTGCTTTTTTCTATTTCTATTGATTTATGTTTGGAACTTAGGACAAGCACTTTTTTTTTGCTTACCTTTATACACTGTAAAAGTAATGTAATTTGATTTGTACAATTTGCTTGAAAATCTAGCCATTTAATCTTTTCTTTCTTTGGCTAACTTTGGCAACTCTCTTTTGTTTCCACTAATTGTTCCAACAATGGTAGTTTTTTTTGCAAGTAAATTCTTGGCTAATGATAGACTCGTGAAAAAATAATCTGTTGTTACGTTTCTTTCGCATCCTGTGAAAGTGCTTGTCCTTAGTTCCAAACATAAATCAATAGAAATAAAATAAGCAACAAACGTATACCGGAAACTATTAGATTTTATAATAGTACAAAATTTGGTGTAGATGTGGCAGATCAGATGGCAAGGAAATACAATGTAAAGTCGAAAAGTTGTAGGTGGTCACTTCAGGTATTTTTTAACATTTTGGACCTAGCTGGAATAAATGCCTGGGTTTCGTATAAAGAAACGACGGGTGAAAATATAAGGTCTAGTAAAAAGTAATCCAAATGCGGTTGACCTCAGTGAGATTGAGAAACTTCGTATTCTTTCCGTTTTTTCCGCGCGCGTATCCTGTCTGCCGGGGTGATAAAGCGGAGATATTTTTCCATTATGATAAGAAAGAAAGATAATAAGCGTGCTATATTGATAGGTATATTCTTATAAATCGTTTCTAGCGCGGAAGAGGAAAGAATAAAAGGGGGAGATCCAATAAATAATATATAAGGTCTAGTAAAAAGTAATCCATTATTTTTGCATCAAATTGGAGGCTTTATTTAACATAGTTACGATGATCCGATTTAGGTCAAATATGCACCGTTTTGTTCGATAACTTGTTGCCATTTCGAAGGTAATTTCATTATGTCTCTCTCATAGAAACTCTCGTCCCTATTGGCAAAAAACTGGGAAAGTCAATTTTCACAAGCTTCTTTTGAGGCGAATTTTTCACCAGTAAAAAAATTCGCCATAGACAGGAACAGATGGTAATCACTTGGTGCCAAGTCAGGACTATAAGGTGGATGCAAAAGAACCTCCCAACCAAGCTCCCGGAGCT
>NW_014555105.1:42146-49302 GCF_001313825.1 Dinoponera quadriceps | reverse complement strand
AAAAAAAGAATCGATTTTTTGAAATTTTTACTGTGGTGTAACCCCTTAAGTGAAAACTGAAATTTGTGCCGACATTTTAAGAAAATATTCATTGTGATCAGTGACGTATACGAAATTTAATTATACTTTAAACATAGAAGAAAAAAATGTAAATTTTCAGCATTTCGCTTTTTTACTTCCGAAAAGACGAAAACGCGTCACAAAGTCACAAAAAGATATGCGCCGTACAGAGAGAATGCCGTAAGCGGAAATGTGTGTTCGGAAGTGGTTTGCAAAATTTCGTTGCGGAGATTTTGATCTCAAAGATGCTCCTCGCTTTGGTCGGCCATTCACTAATGATGTCGATCAAATCAAGGCTTTAATCGTCTCCGACCAGCATTTGACGACTACAGCGATCTGACATAACTTCAACATTGACCGATCAACTATTTCGAGACATTTACGGAAGCTTGGGATGGTAATCGTGAAATATATGTGTGGTCTGGCATTGTAATAATGTAAGACAACACCCTGTCTCTTGATCAATTTTGGTTGCTATTATTGAATCAAATGCTTTAATCGCATTAGTTGTTGTCGCATATTACAGATTAGAATCAATCGTTTTGCCTGGCGGCAGCAGTCCATAGTGAATGATTTTCATTCATTTTTACCAGACACACTACACATCATCACCTTCTGTAGCGCTAATCCGAGCTTTGCGATCGTTTGTGGTACCTCATCTCGTTTTGACCACGGCTTTTTTCGAACATTATTGCCAAATATTATTCACTTTTTATCGCCTGTTATCAATCTTTTAAGAAATGGCTCAATTTCGTTTCGTTTCAGCAGCTATTTGCAAATGGAAATTCGGTACATTACATTTTTTAGCATCAAATTGTGACACTCAAACATCGACCTTCTTTGTATCTAGCCTTATGCAAATTCTAAAATGGTTTTATGATCGTTGTTTAGTTTTTTAGCTTTCTCAAAGCTGCCCATATGACGATTTTCCTTAATTGTTTGGATAATTTCATCGACATTTTTCACAATAGGCCGACCAGAACGATATGCATTTTTGACATCAAAATTTCCATTTCGAATTCGGCGAAAACAATTCGCTGCTGTTTGTCTATTTAGAGCATTTTCTCCATAAACACGACAAATTTTTTCTTTGGCTTGTGCAATGTTTCTTCCTTTTCTGCAATAAAAACGTAAAATGCCTCGAAAATGTTTCTGATTTTACTTATTATCAAATTAAATTGAATGCACCAATATTGTCCAAATCTATGATGAATCTATCTTAGAATGTTCTACGAATTGGCACCTTTCCAACGATACATGACCTAATATGTCACAAAATAGCGCCATAAAAAATTGACCAAATATGCATCAATCGACAATTTGTAAAAAGACTTTTTCCCTAACTGAATATATTTATTAAAATTAGATTTACTTAATTTAAAAAAAAATTAATTAATATAACAACTGTTTACTCGATTTTAATAATCTGAAGAATCAAAATTAGAAAATGATTATTATTAAATTTATTCTTAAATGACATATTTTCCTATTTACTTTCATTAAATTCAAGTTTATAACATTATTATGTGGTACTTATTCAAATACAATAAATGAATTTTTAAATATTGAATCCGAATGTGTTAATTATAAAAATGAATTTTAGAAAATATATATTTAAATTCGTATTTTCAAACATATACATCAAAAATAAGAAATATTGAGTCTATGCATAATTCCGACAGATATCGTTCGCAGTTGTTATTCCGCTCACAAATATGTCAAACATATAAAATGTCATACATTAAGTAAAAGCTGAAATTTGTGCCGATATTAAAAAAAAAGTATTAATCGAGATTTGTGACGTATAAGAAATTTAATGATATTTTGAACATGGAAGGAGGAAAACGCGTATTTTTGGTGCATTTCGCTTTTTTATTTCCGAAAAGGGAAAAACACGTTGCAAACTCACAAAGAGATATGCGTCGTATACGGAAAGAATGTCGTAAGCAAAAGTGTGTGTCGGAAGTGGTTTGCGAAATTTCGTTGTGGAAATTTTGATCTCCAAGATACTTCTCGCTCTGGTCGGCCTCTCACTATGATGTCAATCAAATCAAGGCTTTAATCGTCTCCGATCGACATTTGACTATTTAGTTTACTAGTCGACTTAGTCGACAGAAATCGGATATAACCGCAACATTTACCAATTAATGGTTTCGAGACATTTAAGGAAGCTTGGGATGGTAAACAAGCTTGATGTTTGGGTGCTGCACGAACTGAGCGAAAAGAATATAATGAACCGAATTTCAGTTTACGATTAGTTGCTCAAACGCCATAAAAAAGAAGTATTTTTTAAGTGGATGATCACTGGCGATGAAAAGTGGATTGTCTACAACGATATCAGTCGAAAAAGATCATAGTCGAAGCGCGGGGAAACTACTCAGGCGGTCGCAAAGGTTGGATTACACCCGAAAAAGGTTATGCTCAGTATCTGATGGGATTGGAAAGGAATCGTCTATTATGAACTGCTGCCACCAAACAAAACGATTAATTCGACCAAGTACTGCTCACAACTGGCCAAGTTAAAGCAAGCAATTTATCAGAAGCGGCCAAATTGGCGAAAAGTAAGAATGTTGTGTTCAACCAGGACAATGTTAGACCACACGTTTTTTGATGACCTGGTAAAAGTTATTGCGGCGTGGGTGGAATATTTTGGTGTATCCACTGTATAGTCCGGACTCTGCACTTTCAAACTATCACTTGCTCCGGGCGCTACATAACAATTTGAATAACAATACCTTCTGTCCCCTTGACGTCCTCAGAAACCACTTGCATGACTTCTTTGCCCAAAAATCTCAGGATTTCTATAAAAGAGGTATAATGAAGCTCATGGAGAGATGGCAGAAAGTCGTTGAACAGAATGCAACATATTGTTACGCCCGTGTCTTGATGCCCGCGCTTTTAGCATCCTGAACATACAGCTGATTCTCTTGGCAACGAGTCGTAAACAACAGATGATCAGCGTTGACGGATAAACAACGGGTTAGAGAGATTCTCTTTGAGGCGGTTGAGTCGTCGTGACGTGCGCGACGGTCTTTAACAAAAGAGAGAGCTTGAGCCTGCGAGTTACGTGTGCTTCCTTGTAAATAGTAAATATAGTTGAAGTTGTTTTCTTTTTAACGTTGTCCCGTTTTATTTCCCCGCGCGAGCGTAACAATATTTTGTTGATTAAAATCGATTTTTTTGGTAAATATTTTGCGCTTGAAATTTATGCGATTTTTGGTGCGGAATTATGCATAGACCCAATAGTATAATTGAAAATAATTCATATTTTTTCGATACAATTAATTTTTACATTTCGAGGGACATTTATTTGAAAGCGAGAATCTAGCTCTCATCTTAATAATTTTAATAACATTTACAGCTTTTCATTAGGTGCTTAAATTAATTCTTATTGTTTTATGATACAAAAATTCCTGTTTATTTTAAACTAACGGTACTATATATTTTATTCAAAGTATTTTTTTTCGGAAGCTACAATTTTTTCCTACTTTTTGGTAACACATGTATTCCGCTAGAAAAATTCAGGTTTTTTCAAGGTGATCCAGTCATCGAGCAATTTTTTGATATCTCCGAAAGAACTGAAATGCTGCTCAGAAAAGCTACGCTGCACCGATCGAAACAAATGGTAATCTGAAGGGACAACATATGGTGAATAGTACGGGTGGGGTAAGACATCCCATCCAAGTGCCTCCTTCATTGATTTTCTTCAAGATTTCCTTCACCTGTGTTGCAACATATGGTTTAGCATTGTCATGGAAAAGAATAATTTTATCATGTTTTTTGGCGTATTTCTTTGTGTTCTCTATTCAAATCGTGTAATTGTCGTCGGTAGGATTCAGCATTGATGGTTTGACTCGTTTGAAGCAGCTCATAGTACACTACATCGACTTGATCCCATCAGGTATGACTTTCTTTCCATGAATATCCTGTTTTGGCGTTGATGTTGATGGTTCGCCGGGAAGCACCAATGATTTCTTGCGTTTAGGATTGTCGTAACGAATCCATTTTCCATCACTACTCAATGCGGAAAGGATTTCCATTTATATCTTTAAAGCAGCAATTCACAAATAGTTCAACGTTTCTCAAATGTTTTGCCCTTTCTCTCAATTTATGTGTACCTAGTTTCCTAATTTCTGGACCATCCATTGCTTTTAATCGTTTGCTAACGGTTGACTCATCTATATTTAGTGTTTCCGACAACTTTTTGAGCGTGCGACATGAATCTTCTTACAGTTATACCTCCAATTCTCCATTTTCAATCTTTTTTGGCTGACCAAGGCGCTTTTTATCATTCACGTCAATATTTTTGAATCGTCTGCACCAATTTCTGCAAGTTGTTTCATATAAAACTCCCTATAAGCCTCCACTAGCAAATGATGACTTTCAGCAGCAGAGTTCTTGAGATGGAAGCAGAAAAGTAATGCTTCCCGCAAATGTCGTTTTTTCATACAAAACCCCACATTTTCAATGCAATAAAAAATTGTCTTCTTTGCACTACGATCTAATGTCACATACTGATTATTAAAGTCTATTGCCTGTACTTTTACATATGTCAACAGTCACTTTCGACCATTTTATAATAGCACAACTACTGACCTCTGTTATCTAGCAGCGAGAATTAATTCAAGCATCTACTACTAATCTGTATATTGATATTATTTTTATTATAAAATTAAATAGAAGTTTCGTTAAAGTTTGGGAACATGTCTACTCAATATGTAAGCAATAAGAAATGTACAAGTTAATTAGGGCAAAATGGCTCAGTATAAGATGTAGCTGACTCCAGACTCAGAAATCCCGATTTCAAATCCTGCCAGTAGTAAGCGAGTTTTTGAAATACAACTTAAATGGAATTGATTATATGGCACATGATTGAAAAGTTTTCAGGAAAAATCGTTGACAACATCTAAAAGCATAACGCATTAAAAAGGACATAATTAATATAGAACTCAATTAAAAGGAATGAAAGATTTGTTATGCAGCAGTAACTATTTTTTACATTTTAATGAGTATTGGTTCTATTACATCAGTATAAGTTAATTTTCGGCCTTTTTGGCGCAATTTTGATATTTATAAAAAAAAACCAATAATTACATACTTTTCACAGTAATCCTCCTCTCTTTCTACGCATTTCCGCCATCTCTTAAGCAACTTACGAATATCGTCTCGGAAAAAAGATGGTGATTTTGACCGAATAAAGTCGTCGATGCTTTCCTTGACTTCCTCGAGTGATCGAAAGTGCAAATCGGTCAGAGGATGCAGTAGCGACAGGAAAATGTGATAATCTGAAGGGGCAAGCTCTGGAAAATATGCCGCATGAGAAAGAATTTCCCAACCCAATTTGAAGATAACTTCCATAATCGCTTTTACAATGTGTGGCTGCGCGTTGTCGTACAGTAAAATTATCTGTCCATTTCCATTACCAGTAGAAAATCGTTTTTCATCATCAATTGCATAACTTAATTTTATCATTTGCTCTTGGTAACGTTTAGAAGTAACAGTTTCACCGGGTTTGAGCATCTCGTAATAATCACACATTTGGAATCCAAATACACAACATTTTTTTTGAATGACTATTCGATTTCGTACTGGTTTCGTTACTTGTTGATGGTTGACCTAAATAAACCAATTACTTTCGTCTCTTAGTATTGTCATTTAATATCCATTTTTCATCCCCAGTTACAATTTTATGCAAAAATTTTTTTTGTTTAGATCATGACAGGAGGGACATGTGTCAAAACTTCGGATTTTGTTTTCAGGAGTAAGTTTGTGAGAAAATCAACGACCTTTCTTCTGTATTATTCTGAGTTTCTTTAAATGTATAGAAATAGCCGGTTAAGTGACTCCCAGTTTTTCAACAAGCTACTTTTGCATTTGACAATTCCTCATCTTTAATTTTTTTTTGGTTGTCCAAGGCGTTCTTTATTCTGAAGATCAAAATTTCCATCCCGGAACTTCTAGAACCACTTTTTATACGTACTATAGGACAGAGCACTCTCGCAAGACTAAACAAATTATTTCTTGTGCTTTTATATAATTATTTTTAAGTTGGAGTGCGAAAAAGAGGCAGTGCCTCAGGTGCTGCTTTTCGAACATTTTTTTATTACTGTTTTTTTGACGTTATTTCAGTAGTACCATTAACTATTATAGTTCATTTTAAAGCTTAGAGATGGCGCTTTAAAACGACTATTCGTCGAGAAAAAATTTCAATTTTGATGTTATAGTCGATTTAATGTAGTGGCCGAGAATTAATTTATGCACTTAATGGAAAATATTTTTTTATATTTGGTAAATATATATAACAATTTAATATATAGAATTATTTAAAAAATTAGTTTAAGGAAAAATTATTTTTATTAAAGATGTAAATAAATTGTTTATTTAAAAAATGCGTTTATAGTTGCTTATAAACAAACTGTGTGCTACGTTTCAATAAATTTTATTCTTATCATATTTTAATAGATATTGGGTTGACAAATAAGTTCGTTCGGTTTTTTTGACTGGTATAAAATACAATTTATTTAATATACAAAATATATACTAATCAATAATATATTGACCATTCTTTTCTATGACTTCTTGCCATCTTTTTACCAATTTCATAATCCCACATTCATAAAACGTCTGAGGTTTACCGGCAAAAAACTGATCCAGTTGCGTTTTAACAGCTTCATTATTAGCAAAGTTTTTTCCGTTCAGAGAATTTTGCAGCGACTGGAACAAATGATAATCAGAGGGTGCCGGTGAATAAAGAAGGTGAGGCAAAACATCCCAGCCATGCCTTAACAATTTGTTCCGAGTAGTTAATGAAGTATTGGGGTCTGGCATTGTCGTGGTGGAAGACGACTCCTTTTCGATTTGCCAATTCTGGACGTTTCGAACGTATTGCTTGATTCAATTTCGTTAATTGGGAGCAATATAACGTTGAATCGATCGTCTTGACTGATGGTAAGAGCTCATAATAAATGATACCTTTATAATCCCACCACACTGAGAGCATAATTTTCTTCGGGTGCAATCCTGCCTTCGAGGTTGTTTGTGGTGGTTCACTGCTGCTTCCCCATGATCTTTTACGTACTACGTTATCGTAGACGAT
>NW_014555105.1:38448-42133 GCF_001313825.1 Dinoponera quadriceps | reverse complement strand
AGCCAAGCCTTAACAATTTGTTCCGAGTAGTTAATGAAGTATGGGGTCTGGCATTGTCGTGGTGGAAGACGACTCCTTTTCGATTTGCCAATTCTGGACGTTTCGAACGTATTGCTTGATTCAATTTCGTTAATTGGGAGCAATATAACGTTGAATCGATCGTCTTGACTGATGGTAAGAGCTCATAATAAATGATACCTTTATAATCCCACCACACTGAGAGCATAATTTTCTTCGGGTGCAATCCTGCCTTCGAGGTTGTTTGTGGTGGTTCACTGCTGCTTCCCCATGATCTTTTACGTACTACGTTATCGTAGACGATCCACTTTTCATCTCCCGTAACCAACCGCTTCAAAAATGGATCGTTTTCTTGGCGTTTCAGCAGCGCGTCGCAGATGGAAATGCGAGCGGTTAAGTTGGCCTCGGTCAATTCGTGCGGCACCCAAACATTGAGGCGAGAAACGTATCCCAACTGACGCAAATAGTTTTCTACACTTGTGTAGGATATATTAAGTGTCGTAGCAATCTTTCGTTCTGTTTGCGATAGATTTTTGTCGACGGTATTCTTTATTACAGCTGAATCAATTTTTGCTGGACGACCAGAACGGGACGCGTCACTAACATCAAAATCTCCAGAACGAAATTTGGCAAACCAGTTTTGACACACACGTTCTGTTAAAGCATCGTCCCCATACACATTACAAATCCTCTTATGAGCTTCCGCAGCTCGTTTGCCTTTTTTGAAATAAAAAAGTAAAATATGGCGAAAATGGACGTTCCTTTCTTCCATATTTACAACCGTGCAGTACGCACAATACTCTGGTATTAACCGGCGTATGTTTATAAATAGGTAAGGTGGAACGTCGCTTTTCAGCTGCGCAAGCGCGTTGTGCGATAGCGCTGTGGAAAAGAGATAGCAGAACGAGTAAACCTACTCCGATTAAAAAACCGAACGAACTTATTTGCCAACCCAATACATTAGGATAAATAATATGTGTATGTGTCCCTACATAGTACATATTACATTTATTTAAGAGACGTTTTACGGATATCATTTTAGGATTTACAATAACCATATAATATTTTAAGATGGTTACAAATATTCGTTGGATTTCCAGATGAACAAGTATTTATCTATATGATATTCTACGGATATTTTAAACTATTTTCAAAAAATATCTGAAGAACCTCAAGAAATTTCGTGATATATCATTATGTAATCATATAGCAAACACTTGTCATATGTCGGTCATTTGTGCATGTCTAGTATTCAAACGATGGTATTAGTATTCCCGAGCGATAATTGATTCAACGAATCGGCATCAAATTCCATATAATTTCGATTATTTTGACATCGATTTAATATCAATTTGATGTCGATTCTATATACATTTTTCTTTGGGTCGAAATTGCATTTTTATTGATGATATAATATCGTGAGATCTATTATGTTAAGCAAAGGGATGTGGCAGAATATTTGAACATTGTGAAATTTCAGTAGGACATGGTAAGATATTCTATTGGAGTTTCATGAGTATTAAGACATTGAGACATCTCTATTTGATCGCATTTGGAAGTCTGAAGCGATTTGAGACATCCTCAAGTTAAAGTGTACTGTGTAGGTCTAAGTAAATGTACTATTAGTACTCACCAAATAGATTTTACTTTTTAGATATTATTTTCCTTAGTACATGTATTTTTATCTCTATCGTTTTGAATGTGAAATTTTTTTATAACACGCATATTATACTACTTTATGGTGATCGAACCAGGGACGAAATAGCGCAGTTAAGAAACAGTACGAGAAACAATGACACAGTCGCAACGGAGGATATTGAGTTCAAAGGGAGTGTCCGGACATTCGTTATAATAATTCACTTCCGCCTGCGGTCGACTAATCCTCACATACCAGATTGAAGTGACTGAATGAGCAAGTGCAAGCTAGCCAATAAAGGAGTGAACGAATGTGTATACTAAAAACAATCGATTTCACGAACTTCTCGTAATTAAAGCAAATCGAAGTGTATGACCGGGCCAAGTTGTCGCGCGACTTTCACGCGTCTCAATACCGGATATTTGTCGCGTATGTAATCCACGTACGAGTTATTTTTCGCTATGCGGTCACGATAGCCGCGATAAATGTAGTGACTCGTTAACACGGTCCGTCGACGACACTGTGCCGTCGCAATCTGACAACATTGGTTTTATCGATAAATCGAAACAAATGCGGTTTTAAGCAACTGGCAACATGCAAAACAGATGAATAGCGATTCGTAGCTATGTCAAAACAAATGACGATTGCTCCAAGTGTTAGGATAGTTCTTTCAGAGCTAGTCTTCGATTTAAGTTGATCGATAGATCTTATCAGTGTAAACGCTATTGTGAGATGGGGAAAAGCAAAAAATGTTATCTAACGCAGATTTTTCATCAAATAAAGAAATTCAAAATGTAGAAAATAAATACGACTCTTACAATCAGTCATTGGTTTATTATTTATCAATCGTACACGTGTTCTCTAATTGTATCTGTTTATTTATCTACAGTTCGGTCTCGTATTACGCCGTATTTTATATTATTTTGTTTCATATTATATGGTCATAGATGATGTATCACTGATATTTCGTCGTCGTGTCTTGAGACGAATTTCGTCAGAATCATCAGACGATGGGAATATTAATTTATATCTGCGGAGAAAAAGTAATGTTTGCAAGCACATGTAAACGAGAAGAGAAGTATGTTCTCTATTCTTTTATTAATCCTTTTGATATAATTTATGCGCTTAAAAAGTCGATTATATCTATGTTTGACTTTTTTCCAGCTCAAAATAGACCATGATATTGATGGTCTCAGAAAGTAAAGCTCTCACAGAAAAGTTAACTTTTATGGTGTTTAATAATAGTGAAAAAAATGATCTTCATGATAAAAATTATTTGAATACGCTAGGTTCTATAGTCTTTTTAAATATCAATATTTATATAAGAAAAAAATTAACCAAATAAGCGCGGTTACTTGCGTATTATGCCTTCGAGAAGTTCGAACACATTAGTGATGCGTCTTCGGGTGGACCGCGGACCGCAAAGTGTTAAAGATTCAAAATAGCATAATGATATTTTCAGAAAATCCTCAAAACGTTTAAGATGGATTTTGCGGATATCACGTGGATATATAAATTTCATTTCGGAATATCTTCGGGATACATTGAAAAAAAGCATATGATGTACGAATTCTAACTTTTAAACGTTTTATATATCCTGTAACATTTTATATGTCCTGTCGGACTTTTATAGAATATATTATGTAAATTTATTGGGAGTCTGAAGGAAAACATTCTGAAACTGAGATTAAACTATTAATATATTCAATTTCCTAATTCCGATTTAAGATTGAGTCAAATGCTCTCTTACCCTTATATTTATAACAGAAACAAAAAAAAAACGAAAAGAACTTAACTCTACCCAATTCGGTGATAACCAATTCAGTACACTATATTTTTACTGTTCAATATATTATAAATAACAAACTAAGACGAATTATTCAGTCAACATGTTAAGTAAAAGATTTTAAGATTCTGAGATTCTAAGATTATTTCTCTTAGCATCACTTGCAATTTTTTGTATTCATTTAATAAAATATGAAGTTTTATTTATGTAATTAGTTCTTAAATATTGATTAGAAAGAATATCGC
>NW_014555105.1:36120-38275 GCF_001313825.1 Dinoponera quadriceps | reverse complement strand
TAAATATTGATTAGAAAGAATATCGCAATGCAACTTTTTAATTGAAATATTTTATTATATAGTACTTTTAGAATTTAATCAAAATATTTAATTAAAGCATACAATTAAAAAAAACAAATAACAAATTATCACACAGTATATTGTATTTAATTTCTTTTTAATATTTATGTGAGTAAAATTAATATAAAGTTCTGGTACTCCACAGTTGAACCAATATATAAAATATATGAATATCATCAACATTTATATTCAACTTATAGTTAACTTAAAAAGAAAAAAAATCTCAGACACAATGTGTAAGATCTAGACATAAGCCGTCTTTAAGATATCGGAACGTATATTAACTTTAAAACGTTGTTTTTAAGACGTTTTATATCTCGATTTTAGACATTATGTTGTCTGGCATTGTATTTAAGTCTTACAAGAATAAACTAGTATGATAGATGTGCGTATCAAAGAATTATCAGGTGTAAAAGTATGACAACGGAATTTTTTTGTAAAAATTACACGTCTGTTGTTTGAAAATGATAAAAAATATTTTATTCAAAATAATGTCCATTGCTATTTATACATTTTTCCCACCTATCCGGCAGTTTATGAATACCACGCCAAAAAAACATTTCTTCTTTTGAAGCGAACCAGCTATCGAGCCATTTTCGTACATTTTCATACGAATTGAAGCATTGTTCAGCGAGAGCGTGTCCCATTGATGCGAATAGATGATAATTGGACGGAGCCAAGTCTGGAGAATAAGCCGCATGCGTTAGTATTTCCCAACAGAACGCCTCGATCGTTTCCCTGACCCGTTTTGCTGTGTGTGATGGGGCATTATCATGGAGCAAAATGACTTTGTGTTGCCTTTTTCCATATTCCGGTCGTTTTTCACGCAATGCTAGATTTAAATCGATCATTTGCTGTTGGTAGTGTGCCGATCAGTGTTAACGGTTTCACCAGGTTTTAGCAGCTCATAATAGATTACACCCTTCTGATCCCACCAAACACAGAGCATTGTCTTCTTTCCAAAGCGATTGCAGTGGATGTCGATGGTTCGCCTGGATTTACCCATGATTTCTGACGCTTACGATTCTCAAAATATATCCATTTTTCATCACCTGTCATGATACGATGGACTTTCTTTTGTATCTGTCGAGCAGCATTTCACAGGTGGTTTTTCGATTTTCTTGCTGTCTTTCATTCAGTTCATGCGGAACCCATTTTCCCACTTTCTGAATCCTCCCCATTGCTTTCAAACGAATTGAGACAGTTTTCTGCGTCACATTCAATTCATCCGCGAGTTTTTGTTGAGTTTGAGTATCATCTTCATTCAATAAGGCTTGCAATTCTTTGTCTGCGAACTTTTTTGGTGTTTTCCCACGCTCTTTGTTTCTCACGTCAAAATCACCACTTTTGAATTTTTTGAACCACTCGAAACACTGTGTTTTACCAAGAGCATGTTCACCGTAAGCTTCGACAAGCATTCGATGCGATTCTGCAGCAGTTTTCTTCAAATGATAACAAAAAACCAATGCTGTCCGCAAATCGTAGTTCGTAGGCACAAAACTCGACATGTTTAAGGTTATAGAAAAATATTCCGGTGTATGGAATTTGGGTTGTTGTGTGTTGAAAATCTTCGTCAGCTGTTAGAGGGAGATGATGGCGTTGCAGAAGCGGTCTTACGGTTCCTAAACTGATGGCTAGCACCATCTATAGGGAAATTCCGGTTTCATACTTCTACATTTGGTAAGTATGATGTGTACAAATTAATTCGGTGCCTTTCTTCATGAAATTCAAAGTTTATTTAGAAAATGTCAAGTACTTGATTAATTCGAAATAATTTCCATTATTTTCTATGATTTTATTTTATCTACCGGGCAGCTGATCAATGCTTTTGCGGAAAAAACTTGGCGATTTTACTTAATAATGTCATCAATGTTTTTTCGGACTTTGTTAACTTTTTTAAGGGGGAAGTCTACTGTGACAAGGGAAAAAACAGGCCGATTTTTCGGATTTTTTTTCTAACAAAATGTGACTCGTACATTAAGTTAAATTAAACCGTCATCTTTATTATATATTCAAGTATTTGTAAAAAAATTTTCAAGTCGAAATATTCAAAATTGCCGTCGTGGTACTCCTTCAAGTGCAGGTCCGTTTTTTT
>NW_014555105.1:30910-34402 GCF_001313825.1 Dinoponera quadriceps | reverse complement strand
TTAAAAAATGGCAGGAACGTTGGGAGAAGTGTATCTTTCTAAAAGGGGACTATGTTGAAAAATAAAAAAAAATTTTTTGAAAAAATGGTGTCTTCATTTCTAACACGGGTACTTATTGAACCGTCCTCGTATGATGTTAAAGAGATCAAAATAGGTAGTAATCCGACGAGGTAGGTCTGACGAATAAGTCACATGAGGGAGAATTTTCCAGCCCATTGTGTATATGATCCTTCATTTTTTTGCGGTATATGACCTTTAACGTACAGCAGAATTATCCGTCTAGTTCCATAGTAATCGGTAAAAGGTCTTTTACAAGTTTTATGGGTCATTGAATCTTCATCCAAAGTGGAACCAATCATTTCGGTAAACTAAGCAATATTTTTCTTCAACTGGAACACGAAAAGAATACAATGCTGTAGATGCTCCTTTTCTGACTGCATCATGATAACTATTATTATCTGAGGTTATGTCGACAAGTTTGTCAACTATTATAGAGCTTCTTAAAGTTTAAAGTTGGCATTTTCAAATCACTATAGGGCAAGAAAAAAATTTAAATTTGAACCAAAGTTATAAGACGTCAAATGTAAAGACATTGAATTAATTTGTGCATTTAATAAATATATTATTAATACCAAAAAATAAATATAAATATTTTTTTATCTTAGATATATTCCTTAGATGTTTCTTTTTCTCAGTGTGTAATCAGAACTATGTTTTTAGTAAATGGTATTAGTAATGTTATAGTGCCATTTCTAATAATTTTATATGCATATTACTATACGGAAAAAAAGATATAGTTCACATAATAAATATATTTAGTTGTAAGCAACGTAGATGCGTCATCCTAATTATCTTTGTAATAGGTATATATATTGTTGATAGGATTTATTATTTTGGCGTGTCAACTACATCAATGTAATTGTATATGATTGGTTTATNATATGATTGGTTTATATCAACCTGAACTTGGTTAAGAAACTCATATTGTAAAATAGCGATGTTAGAAAACAAAGATGATTCACTACAATTTATTTTATGTTTGTATTGGAAAAATATTTTATCTAAGCCAACAATGATAGTGGTTGCAACTTATTTTATATTTGTATTTGCAAGACGTTTTATCTAAGCCAACTAAATAGTGTAGTTGCTATTAAAACATCTAGTTAAAGTGTCAAGAAAGTCTGATTAGAGTAACCAGATACCTGTCATTGTTACAACACAAATCACTTAACAATTGTACTTACAACAATTATATTTGCAGTGACCACATAATTAGATGTCCCATATTTTATTATTAAATCTGTTTGCCACCTGATTTTTTGTCGGCCAATCGGACTGATTTTCTATGCACTATTTTTTATTTGAATAAAAATGTTCGTTTGGTGCCGAAAATAATTAGAAAACAAAAATGATTCACTACAATTTATTTTATGTTTGTATTGGAAACACAACATTATAATTATAATTATAACATTATAATTTGGTGGAAATTAATTTTTTTTCTTAGTGCAATTATAAGCAATCAGGATTGAATCAACTTAAAAGAACAATCGAATTTATATTTCAACTTCATATTTTACTTGATGACCAGCTTCTATTAATCAAGTGACTAATGGAAAACAGAATTTTATTGCGTAAAATTTGGCGTATAACTTTTGGAATGCGTCGCGATCCACATGTATTCAATGTCTTAAGGATAATGAAAGACTTCCGTTTTCCGTGACAGGCCTCGAATAGCAATGATTCTATTCGCACATTGCCTGTTCGCATGCTGTAAATGCACGTGTATTTTTGCTCGGTCTGAAAAGGTCTATATTTCCCTCGTCACGTATAATTAAGTAATCTGAATCGAAAAATCGTTTCGTTTCACAGAATAGAATGATGATTCTCGATGACACAAAAGGAATCATGTTGTATTCTTCGCGTTTGATGTAAAGGAGGCGATACGAGTCGTTAGGACAGCGGGTCAATGCTAAAAAAGAAATAAGATTCAATTTTGAAGTCGTGACAATATCAACTTTATAAAAAATGAAATAGTAAAATTGACAAAATAAACGGTATATCGATCTACGTTCGTGCATGTGATCATTTTCACTTGCGCGATTTTCATGTTTTATGTAAGCTAACGCTTTACATGAAATTTGCATACTCATGGCGGAACGTGGAAATTACACTTTTTTTTAACTTTATTCCTCCCCTCCCCCGTAATATTGCTGAACACCTTTCCCTATCTATCAATCGTTACGTCACGATGTCGTGATATAATGATATTATTTCTATCGACTACTTGCTGGATATAATGATAAATTGAAAGTGACTGTGTCGCAAGGAATTTGCTAGCAGTCGTAATATGAGCTCACAAAGTAATACCTGCACCATTCACGCAGCGCGGTTGCATTATTACATAATTTCGTCGCAGAAAATTTACGACGCGCGAATTTCAGGGCAGCGATCGAATTTGTGATATTAGCAACTATATCGATAGTTTATGAAAAATACGGTTAATATGCAAATAATACACTAAGAAGAAAACATCTCAAAATAAAATGTATCTGTTTAATTACGTACATAATAACTTTTTTATTTATATTAATATGCACATTTTGTATCAGGAAAACAATTTTTTAAACAAAAAATTACACATTTTTTATAACTGCAGTTTTTCATGAAAACAATTGTTTATTGTATTTAAATAAAAAATTTTGAATTAAATAAAAATATTTAAATAAATGTGTTAATGATATTCATATATATTAGATATATATTCAAATATATTATTCTCATTAATAAATTTCTTTTCAGAGAGAAATTAATCGCTGACAACAAAATAACCATTCTCTTCTGAATAACAAAATAAATAAAATTCCAAATAAAATTTCTTTTCCTAATAAATTAGAAAGATTTTGGAGCAATATAATTTTCAAGGAACTACGTACCTCACAATTTCTTTATGAGATAAACGCCAATTCTTAACAATTTATGGCTTTAATTACTTTTAAATTCCATGAAGCGAAATTTCGTTCAAAAAGAGTGAAAATTCATTCAACGGCTGGTGAAAATACTAACGGAATAGCGAGGTTGAAATTAAATTTATACGGTATTTTTAATCCATATGAGTAAATGTTCTTTTAATGAGTAGATCACTCAACGAATGAATTTTATTAATCAATTAATGTACATATATTCTAGTGGCACGTCGAATTTATTTTAAAATTTTTAATGAACACATTCATTTAATGAATTAGAATGAAACATTTATTTCATATGTATGCAAAGCTAATCAATCGAATTGGAATCATTCACTTGCTATATTTTTCAAGAAATTTCACTCCAAGAAATTTAGAAAATGTTCTATACATTTTCTCGATATCTTCTGTTAGATAATATTACTGGAAAATTATCGTGTTAAGAAAGTTTACTCACGAAGTGCCACATTTTCAGTGCCACACCAAAGGAGTTTCTTCATTACCAAGAAAATTACGTTTCTATACG
>NW_014555105.1:0-29975 GCF_001313825.1 Dinoponera quadriceps | reverse complement strand
ATATATACAATATTGAAAATACAATAATTATTTTATTTTTATTATTAATACTATATTTACTCATCAGTTGATCTAATAGAGATGTGTAGATAATAGAAAAAGGTAATATAAAATACCAATGTTTAAATATGTTCGTATGTATATGTATTTTAAATATTACTATGAATTATAAATTTTGCACCACTGTACATATTTTCAAAATAAAACGGTCAATAATTCTGAGACTTGTATATAATATTTATATATTCATTTTTAATATTGAGTTTTTTAAATTTATACCTTACACAATATGACAAATTGGAAGAAATTTGATGTATTATATCATAAAGTTTCTACATATGCTTGTATGCAAGTTTATAACTAATTATCTCGAAAACAGTACGATAAAGATTATTGATAGTTCTATTATTCGCTGTTAATTCGATTAACTTTTGTATTATATATTATACGTTTATCTTATAATAGGTCAAATATTCTCGGACCTTTTTAAGGCAAGCAGGACTTTGACTTGTTCGCGGAAAAAAATGAACTGCAAACGCGTGTTGCTAAGCCGCGAATGAGAACCGGTAGTTCAGGTGACCGGGACACTCGTTGTGCTCGAGTTTTATTTATTCGACGTCTCGAACATAACGTCCGGGTACACGGTGGGTAATATCGGCGCTAGAAAGTGTTATGCAGGATTCGCACGAATGCAATTGGCGATATGCAGCAACATACATATCCCCTTGCAGTATCACGCGATATCAGCATCATTTTTTCCCATTCTTCGCCGCGCGATCGAACCGGGAAACCGGGAACTGGGGAACCGGGAAACTTTTTTTGAAGTCAACCCATCGTCGCCTCGTCGATCATTATGTCGCGATTTTTGTCGCAAGATGAGAACGAGTGTAGAATCCGCGTCACAGTCACAAGCAGCAAAACGTGACACGAGAAAGCGCGGACGTGCGCATCGACGAGTCAAATCCCGAGTCAAAATTTTTATTTTATGTTAAGGAAGTTGCAAGGTGAAATGAGTTTGATAAGAACTCAATAAAATTTGCACTACATATACATTGAAAAATTATCTCACTGCGCACAATTAGAAAACCATTTGACCATTCGAAAGTTGAGACATTTGCAGCTAAAATTCATACCTTTTATAAGTGTTCTTTGAGATTTAACGTGTAACTTTTAATTTCTTTAATGTGTTTTAGGTTAAAAATAATATTTTGATGGAAAACTACTATCTCAGACAACACAAAATTTCGAAAAACATCTTAAAGACGTTCAAAATACGTATAAAGGATTAAAACGTTTTTAGACATGTTTAAGATGTCTTTCGATCATTTATGCTGTATAGGATAATATTAAAATCTAATATATAGACACAAGAACTTCGCCCATTTTGAGCCATTTACGTATAGGTATCAATTGTATATTATCTTATAGATAATAGAAATTTTAAAAACTAAATATTTTTCTGTATTAAATTTCTGTAAAGAAATCTGTATTAAATCTTTGTATTAAATCTCTTGAAAATAGTTCTAGTGTTCTGAAGATACAATTTCACTAATTTGGTAGCTGTTATCAGAGCTATTGAAGCTGAGAAATATATCGCTAACATCGTCAGAAAGTACCCGTAAGTCTTCTATAAGATATTTAGTATATTCTATGTACCATATGAGCGACATGATGAACACAGCAACTTACAATACTGGCGCCTTTCTTGTATGTACTGTAATATTTATTTATAACGTCTTTTCCTTCACTGTTACGTTCTTCTATGTTAATGTGGTATCGTGTTTCATTTACATGTCTAGATTGTATCTTAGTTGTAATAAATACTGAACAACTTCAATATCATACTTAAAAAGATAATCAGTTGCCATATCTCGGCGAAGTTCTATTCCATATCGTTCATTCTGCACCACATGCTCTTTACCGAGCAAATATGTTTGAAAACGTTACATCGAAAAATGTACATTTATTTATTACCGCCGTCACCGTGAAGAAGTATCATGGATGCAGAAATAAATATTATGAGAAGGACAGAAAAATAAAAGATGGATGTAAAAGTATTTTACTATATAATTTTACTATATAATAAAATATCAATTTATTAAAAGAATTTTTCAAGCATAAATGGCGAAATTAATATATTTCACACACAAAATTGATAATGTCTTGACACTGATCGGCAGATGTATTAGCCGTCGGCACTTACGCAGTTTGATCCACTCTTCATGCTCTACAATTTGACGTACGACTCTGTACATGGGTGGTCCAAATCTATTTACAGAGTGAGTTATTTAATTTTAGAAGCTTATAAATATTTAAAATATAAAACCTACATATGTAAATAATAAACCAAAGTAGAAAGAAATGTCCCGAAAAATAGTTATAGGATATATGTGCGGAGGAGAATATAAATTAGCGATCTTAGTTGTATAGTCAATAATTCAGTCACTTCATGGTCGAATTAATTTGTTTTTTAAAGAATCATGTAAGTTTTTAATACAAATCGATTTCACTGCCTATTTTGCATATAGAAGTATTAGGATGAAATTATCGAAAAGTGAACATTTGTTACGTCCTGGAAGAGGATGTACGCAACAAACATCGCTTACTCGCGAGGCCTAAACGTATTGATAGGTCTGCAGATCAGGTCAAAGTCCGGAGAGGCCCATTTACTCCGATCGCAGAACGTACGTTAGGTGGACCTTTATTTAGGTCAAAGAACTTAATCTCTTTACCTGGGATAGGACTATATGAAAGTGTTGAGAGAAGAATTTAGATTTAAGAAATTGAAAGGAAATGAATAAATAATTTTAACGACTTGGTTAACACGTTAATTGCCACGCGCATTTCGGTGGAAATCTCCGTCAGGCCAAATCCATTAAAATTTTTTGATAAGAAATATTTAAGTATATTAATTACACGATCCTGAAATTACGTATTAAACTATGTAATTTTTTTAGTTTTATATCGTACTTTATACTGTCAGTCACTGGTGACTGACGCGGACCAAATGGAAAGTTCAATGTCAGTCACTAGTGACTGACGTGGCAGTTAACGTGTTAAATTTAGGGCATTTTGAATAAAACAGTTTATTAATTATACTAATAACATAATTTGGTTCTCACATGGATTAATAATAGTGGTAAATTGATGAGAAAAGTCATTGTAAAAGATAAAATATTTAAAAGATGAAAGGGTTAGCTAAAGTTAAATAATGAGATATATGGGTTAACAGTAAATAAACTGTTATAAATCAGCATTATTGGAATAATGCAAGTACAAGATGAAGATTAAAGTAAGATTAAGTAACAAAGTAATCCGTGTATCTTAATATAATACAATCGGATTTAACGTAACAAAAATGTTTAACGTATCGGTATGGCGAGAAAACATCATTATATAATACAAGGAAGATAATAATTACACAGTGTATGTGTGTGTTTTGAGGAGTGAAGTGAGATTGGAGATTAGATTGAAATGATTAAAAGTTTAAATATAAAATAGAGACTTACGATTTAGGTGAAGCAACTGTGTTGAAAAGTACGTAGAACATGGGTTCGATGATCGTGGTGTATCGTATTTATGGGATCCCGGAATACCGAGAGAAATAGTTCACTTAAGAGAACTCGACTTGCACGAGTTGTTCGGCAGCAGAAGGCGAAGTGAAAATGATTCACTGACTGACACTGACTGACTGACACTGATTGACTGACACTGATTGATTACGGTTAAATCGAGCGATTCTGATACTCGGACTAATTATCGGAATATCGAAAAGAATATCTTTAAGAAATTCCGAGTTACGCACAGCAAGTTTACAAAACGGGTGGCACTGGAGGGATCCTGATCTGAACAACAAAAACGAAGTCGTGGCGGAAGCCATAATGGCATGTACGCAAAAGATGTTGAAAACGATAATATGCAACAGTAGACAAACGGGCAAAGAGAGGTAGAGTATGAATGAATGCTCGCGGCAAGAGAGTGAGGCTTACGAGGGCGGTTCAATAAGTACCTGTGTTAGACGACAGAGGGCGTTCCTGAGGGAAGTTGGTGTTATTATCGTGTGCTGTCATCTATCAAACGACGGCAAAACAAATTGCAGACTGATTGATAGGTTAGTTTGGATTTGGCAGCCATTCGAGTAAGACGTGTTTCGTGATTTTCGCTAAGATGGAAAAAGAGCAGTATCGTTCGGTAATTCGCTTTTTGATTTTGGATGGGAAAAAATGCGAGGAGATAAAAGCAAAGTTGGATGCTGTTTATGGGGACACTTCGCCATCTATGACCACAGTTAGATATTGGTTCAACGAATTTAAACGTGGGCGAACATCCATTTTTGATGAGGAGCGACCAGGACATCCGGCAGACGTGGTTACCGAGGAAATCATTCAAAAAGTCCACGACATGATTCTCGCTGATCGACGAACGAAAGTGCGCGAAGTAGTAAAGGCCGTAGGTGTGTCGACCGGAACGGCAATTAATATTTTACATGATAAGTTGGCGATGAAAAAATTGTCGGCCCAATGGGTACCGCGATTGCTCACGGTGGACAACAAGCGGATGCGGCTGTTAACTTTGAAGCAGTGTTTGGAGCAATTTAAGCGAGGTCCGAAGGAGTTTTTGCGTCGAGTTGTCACCGTTGATGAAACCTGGATTCATCATTACACACCAGAAACTAAGCAACAATCAAAACAATGGGTTTCTCCCGGTGAATCTGCTCCAAAGAAGGCGAAGATGAGAGTTCAACAAATCCTATTTTTTGGAGGGGTTAAAAAATGGCAGGAACGTTGGGAGAAGTGTATCTTTCTAAAAGGGGACTATGTTGAAAAATAAAAAAAAATTTGTTGAAGAAATGGTGTCTTCATTTCTAACACGGGTACTTATTGAACCGCACTCGTATATAGGGAAGATTTTTGAGGATGGTGAATGACAATTGCCAATAAGAGGAGGTTGCGTGGAAAACAGTTATTCTGGAAAATTCCTAATACCATCTGGATGTCATAAGTGATCCTAAGAACCTAATCCCATCAAAGGGCCTTTGTTCAACCGACTATGTACAAAGGCGGTTAGATCGAATTGGGAGGCTCATGATGCATTTGGGCGGCGTGTAGTCGTATTTTTTATGAAAGCGCTTGCCCAAATCCATTTATTTCATGATCATAAAAGAAAGAATTCGCTGCTCTCAAAGTACCCAGGATGAAACAACTACGTGCCTTACGTAGAGGCGGCAAGATAATCTTAGTTATAGAAAAAAAGGAATTCGTTGTTCCCGGGGTACCCAGGATGTAATAAAAACTACATATCTTACGTGAAGGAGGAAATGATGACAGACGCGTTGGAAAACATACGGCGTGTTTAACGGCAAGCCACCGTAATTTTATCCTTTTTACAATAGTGTTTGCTCGAAATCCGTCTGATTCCCAATAATATAAAAAGAAAGGAATTCGTAGTTTCCGAAATACCCAGAACGTAACACATTTTTCGAGATATTTTATTTTTTGTTCTTTCGATATTTTGTTCTTTTTCGATATTTTTCAGTATAAGATATGAAATACCTCATAAAGTATTAAGTAGTTGCA
The DNA here is from genome assembly GCF_001313825.1 of Dinoponera quadriceps. NCBI lineage: Eukaryota > Metazoa > Arthropoda > Insecta > Hymenoptera > Formicidae > Dinoponera > Dinoponera quadriceps. The sequence continues at coordinate 24,399 of NW_014555105.1, read as the reverse complement.
TATGAAACCGCCCGCTGGCATTAGATGGCGTTAGGTACACTATTTCTTCGAATTGAAAGTTGGCATACACATGATAACAGGTCTACAGAGTCCTGTCAAAACGCCATAGGTGATATTTGTGCGACGCGTTAACATCATCTATTTTAATTGTGTTTATAATGGCAAATTTTATTCTAAATAAGTTACATTTGCGGGAAGTTATGCTCCATTATTTCCAGGCAAAGAAATCGCCTGCGAAAACATATCGTTTGCTAGAGGAAGAGTATGCCGAACATGCTCTATCCAGTACAAGATGCAAAGAATGGTTTCGCCGTTTCCAAAATGGTGATTTCTATATAGACAAAAACCGATGAAAACTATTAAAAAAATTATGTCGTATATTACAAGCTGCTGAAATCGTCGGAAACTATCACTGAGGATCGTTATCGACTGCAACTGATCTGTTTGAAGCGAGCTCTGCACGAGAAGAGGCCGAAATGCGAAAATCGCCACGGCAAGTTGATTTTGTAGCATGACAACGTGAGGCCGCATGTTGTTCAACCAGTTAAGAAGTTCTTATCAGGAGTGAACTGGGAAACCTTACCCTACTCGCCATATTCCTCAGACATCGCTCCCTCTGATTACCATTTTGTTTCGGTAGATGCAGTCAGCGCTTACGGCGCAGCACTTCATCTCGTACGAAGGAAAAAATGGCTGGATAACTGGATTGCCTCCAATGAACCCGAAATCTTCCTGGAACCCGTGGAATCCGATTGTTAGTCGAAATCTGGGCCAAGATTGTTTGTTCTGATGGGCTTTGAATAAACTAGATCGTCGATTTGCTAACAAACCACTATTTTTTCTTTCGCTCAAAAATGGTCGGTTTCGTATGCAACCATCTAATATTCAATTTTCGATAACACCATCTTAATACTTTTATACATAAAACGATAAGTATATAAGTGATCGCTGCAAGTAAATATAGAAAATTTTGAAAAAATGCATTGCATTTTGTAAATGCAACGATGTACGCCATGATAAATATGAATAATCAATTTCTCTCATACAATTATCCTATATTATTATGTGTATAATAAAAATATTAAAATAACGTTATCGAAAAGTGAATAATTTTAAAAATATTTTAGATCCTTTTTAGATTGTAAAACAGATTGACGTTGAGACTGGTGTAGTGATTGGTACAACAATTTTCACATTTTAAATTTTAAAGCGGACTCATATGTGAGGGAAGTAAATTGTCCGAATACTAAAATAATGCTACTTTTCGCTAAACTAATAAAGATAGAGAACTATTATAGACAATATAATAATGAAATTCACAGATAAGAAGACTGTATTGTGATATTATAAAAATGATATTTAAACAATATAAAGTTACGTAGGTTGCTCTGAAAATTTTACGGTCCGGTTATTTCTCATATGATGGCGTTGTTGACAATATTTTTTTTCGAATTCTTTGACATTTTGTATTCTGAATAGCTATGACAGATTATTAAAATATTTCTTTTCTATTTTTACAGTAATTTCACAAAAAAACCATTTTGATACCAAATGGAATTAACGCGAGAACATTATCGAGCCATGATTTTCTACAATTTTAAAAAGGGACTGACTCGACAACAATGATCGCAAAAAATCAAGCGACTGTTTGGCGATGAAGCACCATCCTTCGCAACTATTGAACTGTGGTTTAACGAATTCTAGCGTGGACGTGTTTTACTCAAAGACGAGCATCGTGAAAGACGAACTGTCATTACAGTCACTGCAGAAAACATCGACGCCGTGCGCCATGATAAAGATAGATAACCACTGTACGTACAGAGATATTTAGGTATCTATAGGCATAGGTACGACCCAAGTCAAAATTATCTTACATGATTATTTTGTAAGGAAGCTTTGTGCTCGATGGATACCACACAACTTAACGCAAGCTCAAAGAAAAGCGCGTATGGACTGGTACAAGGAAATGATCAAGAAATTCAATCGAGGCCAGACAAAATCAGTGTTTGACATCGTAACGGGTGATGAAATTTGGATTTATTGTTATGAGTCAGAAAGTAAACGACAATTCGCTCAGTGGATCTTTCAAGACGAAGAGAAACCTACGAAAGTGAAACGCAGACGAAGCTCTAGCAAGAAAATGGTGGCTTTTTTCTTTAGACGCACGGGTCATGTTGCCACTAATCCATTAGAAGACCCCCGTACAGTCAATGCCGAAAGGTATAACCAGTATTTGCTTGCCAATTGTTTTCGAAAAAGTACGTGAGAAACGTCCAAGAGGACGAATCTTGTTATACGTAGGTAGCTATTTATATTTTTGGCCTTGGTAGCAATAAATGTTGCCAGGCGTCATCTGACGTTGTCATTGGAAACTTGAAATTGTTGAACATAAGAATATAAGAACACATTGTCATTTGAGCGCGGTTTGTGTTGTTTACAGTGAATTGAAAAACATTTTCGTGCGATTATTTTTCATAACTTTCGACGTGGATTATCAAGACAAAAGTGCATCGATGAACTTAATTCTTTATACAGCGAGAAAGCACCATCCTACAGCACTGTAAAAAACTGGTATAACGAATTCAATCGTGGCCGACGTATGCTCCAGTACGAATTCCGTGAAGGTCGTCCAAAATCGGTTGTTGTGCCAGAAAATATCGATACTGTGCGTGAACTGATAAAGCAAGATCGTCATGTGACATACCGTAAGATTGAGGCATCTTTGGGCATTAGTATGACAAATATCAATCAGATATTGCATGAACATTTGTCCGTAAAAAAAATTTGTTCGTGTTGGATCCCGCATAATCTGACAAACGCTCAAAAGAAGACTCGTGTTGATTGGTGCAAGGAAATGTTGAAAAAATACGTTCAAGGCGCATCAAAGGCTGTGTATTACATCTACACAGGTGACGAATCATGGATCTATGCATATGAGCCCGAAACAAAATAGCAATCGACTGTATAGGTCTTCTAAGACGAGTCAAATCCAACAAAAGTTGTTCGCGGAAGAAGCACATCGAAGCAAATGGTTGCTTGTTTCTTCGGCATTACCGGTCACGTGGCGACAGTGGCGTTAGAGCACCGTAGGACGGTCAATTCTGAATGGTACACTACCATTTGTTTGCCAGAAGTCATCGGAGAAATTCGAGAAAATCAGAAGAAGAGGCGAATTATTCTTCATCATGACAATGCGAGCTCTTACACATCGGGTCAAAGAAAAGAATTTTTGACCGACCAAAACATCGAATTGATGGGTCATCCGCCGTACAGCTCTGATTTGGCACCCAATGACTTTTTTTGTTCCCGCACATTAAAAATAAATTACGTGGTCAACGATTTTCGACACCCGAAGAAGCGGTTGATGCATTCAAAACGCATGTTTTGCAGTTACCTCAATCGGAGTGGAAAAAGTGCTTCGAAAATTGGTTCAAACGCATGCAAAAGTGTATTGATCACCATGGAGAATATTTTGAAAAACAATAAAAAATAAAATTTCGATCATAAATATTTGTTTTTTCATTATTAGACCAGAAATATAAGTAGCAACCCTCGTATCAAGACAATGCACCATCATACAATGCAGCTCAAACAACAGAGTTTTGGTCGCATCAGGAGTGGAAGTGATGATTTATCCGCCTTATAGTCCCGATCTAGCACTTTGTGACTTCTTCCCATTAATAAAGGCAAAATCTTCTTCTTCCCATTAATAAAGGCAAAATGCGTAGATTGAAATTCATCAACTCGGAAACGGCGGTGGAAGCCTACGACCTTGTTTCTGGGATGGATACAAAACAGTGAGCGCAATGTTTTCAAGACTGGTTCTTCCGGATGCAAAAGTATAGATCATGAAGGCGAATATTTTGAAAAACGATAGAAAAAATTTGGTTAAAATAATTGAAGTTTTCTTTGTCATCCGCAAAACTTTCAGAGCAACCTACGTATATATCGCTGTTGTTCAGAATAATTTTTTCTATATTTTGTTATAATATTCGTCAAGATATGTTTTTAATTACTTATAGTGACGTTCAATTAATTAGTAATTATTATATTTAATCGCATTAATCAGTTTTTTAAATTTTTATTTTAGGTTACGGTTTTTGCCTTTGTTGCGTTTACGATTATATTTTACGAATTTGTTTCCAAACGAGTCTTTTAGGTAAAGCGAAGTCTCTTGTGTAAAGCAAGTCTCTTGGGTAAAGCAAGTCTCTTGGGTAAAGCGAATAAAATATCAACTTTGTCCGCGCAAAATATTTCTTGTAACTATTTTACTTTTTTATGAATAATGACAGAAGGGAAAGGATTCCTAAGAAACCAAAGAAAGGAACTGAAAATAAGGAAAATTAAAAATGCTTATATATAATCTGTAATGGAAAGTACACTAAGTCTGTTTCTGAGGCCTGGATTTAATGTGGCCAGTTGGCCATTGGATTTAATGTTGCAATTGGACTCGTGAGTCTTGCAAATTATGTTTAGGATTTGGTAGCTACTTTTGTGATGAATGTGCTAATTAATTGCAATTATTATACCCTAATAAACCTTTGTTCACAGGATCGGGCCAAGCGAATAATTTTTACCATTCGGTTTTTATTAAATAAGATGTTTCAAATATTTGAGTTTAATTATTTCATTTTCTTTCATAAAACGATTATTATATGTACGGTCTGTTCCACAAGAAAGTATAAGAGTAGTATCAGAGAAAGTATAACAAGAAAGGCCTTAATGCAAAACAGTTGGCCATAGCATCATCTATTTTATGATGTTGGAGTGTACCTATTTATACAATATATGCTTTGTTGTCATTCCAACGTTACGGTTTGATCAAAGGAGAAATTTTCAAAATGCGTGCAAAGTATTTCAAACGTTACGAGGCAGTGTTTTTAATTTTACATGCAAAAGGACCAAAATTAACGTATATTATGGCTTCGAAAGTGGTTAGATAGTCAAAGTCATTCGTTCAGAAGTGGGTGAAAAGGTACAAAGAAGTAGGGAATGACTTACCAGGAAGAGGTATAACCCGTGTATCGACGCCGAGAGAGGACAAAACGATTCGTCTGTTAGAACAAAACCTTACGCTAACATTGCGCCAAGCTCGGGATGAACTTCGTGAAAAGAGTATAAATGTTGGAATAAACACCTTATGACGTCGTTTATATGAATTGAATGTAAAATATCGTTCCACAATTAAAGAGCCTCTTCTGACACAAAAACATTTCACAAGACGACTGGCATGGGCTCATAAAAATTGGAGTAAAGATTGGAACAACGTTATCTTCACGGATGAAGCTTCTTTTTGGGCACGGTTACCTTTACGAAAAGCCTGGTCAGTCCAAAGTAATAAGATCATCTAGCGGACAGTTCATTAAGCATTCGTTTAAGATTTATGTTTCGGGATATTTCTGTAAACGTGGTTTTGGTTGCCTATATTTGTTTACTGATAACATAAACGTTGAAATAATTCGTTATATTTATCAGAAATATTTGTTGACATCTGCTGAGAAATTTTATTGAAAAATAGAAGCAATTGGGAGTTTCAGAAAAATAATTAACCCAAACATTGGAGTCGCTTCTGCACAGAATGGAAAGCTGAAAATGGCATTATTGGATTAACCTGCATTGTCTCCAGATGCGAATACAATTGAGAATGTGAAGTCTTACATATAGCACAAACTACCAGGTGTATGCATAAGTTTTTTCCGGTTTAACTAAGAGATGGCGCCAGTGAAAAGTACGCAGCGTATTAATTTGACACATACGTCATTTTGTTCGTCCGATATTTAAAACTAAAAACACACACAAGTTGAGTCCGCCAAAAACTAGCGTCTTTGTTTTATCGTTCAGTGATCATGTCGAGTTTTGTGCCTGAAAAAGAACATTTGCGGCAGGCATTGCTTTTCTTATTTAATCAAAAGAAAAAGGCTGTTGAAAGTCATCGTTTGCTGGGAGAAACATATGGTGAACATGCTCCATCGATTAGAACATGTGAGACATGGTTTCGACAATTTAAAAATGGTGATTTCAATGTAAAAGACAGTGAGCGCTCTGGTAGACCACAAAAATGCGAAGACGAGCAATTGCAGGAGTTATTGGATGATGACCCAACTCAAACTCAACGGCAATTAGCAGAAGCATTACATGTATCACAAGNCTTCGGCAAGAAGACCATGCTCTGTGTCTGGTGGGACCAGAGCGGTATTGTGTATTATGAACTCTTGAAGCCCGGCGAAATCGTTAATACACAACGCTATCGCCAACAAATGATTAATTTAAACCACGCATTAATCGAAAGACGAACGGAATGGGCCAGAAGACATGGCAAAGTGATTTTGTTACACGACAATGCGCCGTCTCACACAGCAAAACCAGTGAAAGACACCTTGAAATCACTTGGATGGGACATCCTTCTGCACCCGCCGTATTCCCCAGACCTGGCGCCATTTGACTATAACCTCTTCGCATCAATGGGGCATGCGCTCGCAGAGCAGCACTTCAGCAATTTCGAGGAAGTTGGAAAATGGCTCTACGAATGGTTTGCCGCAAAAGACAAGCAGTTTTTCTGGCATGGTATTCATAAATTACCTGAAAGATGGGCGAAATGTGTAGAAGCCGATGACCAATATTTTGAATAAAAAAAAAATTAATTTCCCTTGAAAATTACGTGTTTTTCTTTTACCAAAAAACCGGAAAAAACTTATGCATACACCTGGTAAGAGGGAAATCTTTGTTTGCTCTTAAGCAACTGTAGACCAGAATCAGAAAGTTGTAGCGCTCTTTACTACTTGAATATGCTAAAAATTAATTGAAAACATGTCAACAAGGTGTCAAGCTGTAATTGAAAATGGAGCATTTTTCATTTTCTCGGCATATTTATCAAGTAACCAAAAAAATACGTACGATTTATCATAATTGAAATTATACGACTACAGAAAAAAAAATACTTCAAGTTAGAGCTGTTAGAGTTATCGATTGGCTGACGTGTATCATTATGGCGCACATAAAACATTAAGTTTTGCAAACCACTACAAAATATAACAAGTAAATTGCAGCGAACTCTACCAAAGACCGCACCAACTTTTTTGGTTACTTGATATTTTGGTCCTTTCTACTTCTTTTATTTGGACTTCTATTACTGCTGTTACAGAAAACCGTGAATGATTAGTTTTAACTTTTTCCAGAAATCGAATCTGGTATTATCAACATTTTCTCAATGCACATTTCTTTCTCTGACGCATTTTTATTTGATTAGAGCTTTATTAACCCTTTGCACTCGAGGCCTTTTTCGCTCGCACGAACCAGCAACTCGAGACGATTTCGGCTAAATTAGGGAAGCATTTTACAGGTACTTTAAAATCATTTATACTCAAACAAACGTATACAAATAATAAAATTTCATCAATTCATTAATTTTTATATTAAATACAACAAAATTTGGTAAATATTACACTCTGTAATTAGTTTTCTTGTGATATTTCGTAAAACAATGGCCAAGATGCATCCTAGGTTTATCTGGACACGTATCACAATAATATGTTACTTCCCGTCTACCGCCAGGCGTGTTACGGTCAGAACAAACTTTGCAGTCCCTTTTTGGCCCTTTTAGTACTATGTGAAGCTTCCTATTTAGTCGGGTTTCATCGGTATGCGACGTCGACCCTTGCTCACGATGCTGGCGATATGATCCTCTCAATTGCTCGACAAGTATAGTCCACGAAAGTACTTCATATAGAAACATCTTATCGCACATCATAAATAAACAGGTCGAGTTACAAAACATCGTAGCGCCGTAGTAGCGCATTTCGACTGGACGCATTAAACCTTCCGAGCGCCGTAGCAGCGCCGCTCGAGTTGACGCTTCAAATCGGCCGGGCGCCGTATCGGCGCCGCTTGAGTGCAAAGGGTTAATGATTGCAACATTTCCTAATAAATTTCCTGTAGTTTCAGTTAATGGCTTCAGTACCCCATATAACTAAGCATATTTTTTATTGATATATTCTTTGACACAATTCCATTGGAAGTATTTCAGAATCTCTACCGAATATTATTTGTTTGTTAAAATGTAGAGCAATTGATTTTGACAAAGTGACTTTAACGCAATGATTTTTTTTATGTTTATAGATTAGGGATTATTAAATTATCAAGTGCGCAACTTAATTCTCTGCCTTTTTCATTGAACTTTGATATTAATTTATACAAAGTCGAATAGTTACCTAATCTTCGAAATAATCTCCTTTGCTTTTTACACATTTGCGCCATCTTTTGAGGAGCTGACGAATTCCACTTCAGAAAAAAGAGGGATGTTTGAGCTGATAAGCTCAACAATACTTTTACCAACATCCTTGACAGAAATCAAGTGGGTATCAGCCAGGTAATGTTGCAAGTATCTGAAGAGATGATAATCTGAAGGGGCGAATTGGAGAATAAACCGGGTGAGATAAAATCTCCCAGCCGAAGTCGATGATTGTTTCCAAAGTCGATTTTGCTATGTGTGGCCGCGCGTTGTTCTGAAGCAAGATGACTTTTCTTCTTTCTTTATCGGTATAAGGTCTTTTTTACTCCAGTGCGTTATTAACACAGATCAGTTGCTGCTGATAACGCTCAGCAGTGACCGTTTCATCACGTTGGAGCAACTCATAATGTACGGTGCCTGCTGATCACACCATATTCACAGCAACACCTTTCTGGCGTGGATATTCGGTCTTGTGGTTCTGATCGAAGGCTCACCTGAATAAATTCACGATTTTCGCCTCTTTGGATTATCATAGATGATCCATTTTTCATCGTAGGTCACAATCTTGTGCAGGATATCTTTCTTCTAAAATTTGGAGAGCAACAATATAGCAATATCATAGCATGTAAGCTTGTTCTCAACAGTGACTTCATAGGGAATCCAATTGCCCTCTTTTTGAATCCTCCCAGTTTGTGTAGACGCTTAGAAATGGTTTGTCGTGTTACGTTTGTCGTGTCGTCTTTGAGAGCTATAGTTGTGTGCTACAAGAATTTTATTCCAAACATTGTTCCAGTTCCTCATTTTCGACTTTCTTTGGCTGTTCCGGATGTTCTTCATCATGAAGATCGAAATTTCCACTCTTAAACTGCTGGAAACACTTCTTACAGGTACTGTAGGAAACAACAACCTCACACTAAGCTGTACAAATCACTTCCTGGGATTCAGTGGCACTTTTTTTCAATTGAAAGGTGAAAAGAAGGCAGCGTCTCAAATGTTACTTCTTGAACGACATTGCTTTCACCACTACTTTTTTAGATTAGGTTAATATTGAGTCTATGCATAATTCCGTAGCGAAATTCTGACAGAAGTCGTTCGCAGTTCTTATTCCGCTCGGACATGTGTCAAATATATGAAGTGTCGTACATTAAGTGAAAGCTGAAACTTGTGCTGATATCTTAAGAAAGTATTTATCGAGATAAGTGATGTATACGAAGTTTAATTATATTTTGAACATGGAAGGAAAAGATGTGTATTTTCGGTGCATATCGCTTTTTTATTTCAGAAAAGACGAAAACACATCGCAAACTCACAAAAAGATATGCGCCGTACGGAGAGAATGCCGTATGCGAAAGTGTGTGTCGTAAGTGGTTGGCGAAATTTCGTTGCGGAGATTTTGATCTCCAAGGTGCTCCTCGCTCTAGTCAGCCAGTCACTACTGATTTCGATGAAATTAAGGCTTTAATCGTCTCTGACCGGCATTTGACGACGAGCGATCGGACATAACCTCAATATTGGCCGATCAATTGTTTCGAAACATTTACGGAAGCTTGGGATGGTAATCAAGCTTGATGTTTGGGTGCCGCATGAACTGAGCGAAAATAATGTAATGGACCGAATTTCAGCTTGAGATTCGCTGCTCAAACGCTATCAAAACGAACCATTTTTAAAGCGTATGATCACTGGCGATGAAAAGTGGATTGTATACAACGATATCAGTCGAAAAAGATCATGGTTGAAACGCGGGGAGGCTGCTCAAACCGTCGCAAAGGCTGGAATACACCCGAAAAAGTTCATGCTCAGTATCTAGTGGGATTGGAAAGGAATCGTCCATTATTAACTGTTGCCACTCAACGAAACGATTGATTCGATCAAGTACTACTCACAACTGGCCAAATTAACGCATGCAATCGATCAGAAGCGGCCCGAATTGGCGAACACAAATGTCATTGTGTTCCATCAGGACAAAGCTAGACCACACGTTTCTCCGATGACCAGACAAAAGTTATTGCAGCTTGGGTGGGTTTTGGTGTACCCACCGTATATTCCGGACCATGCACCTTCAGACTATCATTTATTCTGGGCGCTATAGAACAATTTGAATAACTAAACCTTAAATTTCCTGGACATCCTCAAAAATCCCTTGGATAACTTACTTTCCCAAAAATCTCAGGACTTCTATGAAAGAGTGATAATAAAGCTCGCGGATAGATGACAGAAAGTCATTGAACAAAATGTAACATATTATATATTTAGTTAATCAAAGTCGCTTTTCTTGATAAATATTTTGCATTTGAAATTTACTCAATTTTCGCTACGGAATTATGCATAGACCCAATACAAATGTGAATTATTACAATGTCTTTTAAAGCTGACAGATGGCGTCTCGATATAATTATACGACGAGAAATACGTATTAATTTGAATAGGTACTCTCATTGATTGAAGTTAGAGGCCGAGAACTAAGTTGCATATCTAATATTATGTATCGAGTTTATGTTAACCCATTAAAGTCCATGAACAGACCATTAGACATGGCAGAAAATTATATATTGGGATGAGAGCATTTGACTGAAAGATAATTTTTAATTAAAAATGAATTCATGAACAAATTTCACGTAAAAAATTGATTTTTCAATTCTTTTTTTAATGATTGTTTAAACAATTTGTTTAAAAATGTAATTTACGGAAAAATTGATAGGGTCATCCGATCCTACGGAAAAAATGATATAGAATCCAGTTATTGGACTATTTTTTTCTCCATCTAATTTTTATATTTATGTTATTACATAAATAAAATATGATATGATATGATATATATGACACCTGCTTCGGCATTTAATTTGTATATTTATGTTATTGCAAAAATAAAATATCATATGGTATGACACCTGCTTCGGCATTTAATTTGTATATTTATATTATTGCAAAAATAAAATATATTGTATGATACCTGTTTCAGCCCATAGCCAGACCAATAGACATAGCAGAAATGTTAAAATTAGGGTGACAGAAATATTGTTGTTTAGTATTTGTAAAAAAATATTCGATTTATAGACACCAGCATGTTTTACACACAAATAAACATCTCATTTTTCGCAAAAATGATTTGTTCGCTTTCCGCACTTTTCTCCTGAAAGAGATTTAAATGTATTATATTCGCACATACCAAATTTGATCGTGTGATCTGCTGAAATTGGTGAATTGCATCGATAGGACTTCTGCGCTTATTCAAAGGTTATCTTCGCTTTACTATATTGAAATAATAATCATACACTTCTTGCGCAATACTTTTAGATCCTTTTTTACTATTAGGAATCATAAGATTGTGGAGGATCGTAGCGTTGGTTAAATATTGGATGAATATATAAAATGACACTACGTCTATTTTTTGCTGCATATGGATGGTAGAAGCACATTGCAGTGCTGATTGAACAAATCTACACTTCCCATGTTCATACTGTATTTCGAAAACGCTTGAGGAAACAGTATTGGCTTTTTAGTTTTTTCCACACATCTGCTCATTTGAATTTTGACTTCATTTTTATAACACATATGCAGGATAGAAACTGGTTTGCTGTCCATCACAGTGATATAATTTGTTTTCGATCTTTCATCATGTAAACTGACACATATTCCTCGTTTGCATTTTTTGTGTAGTACATGAACCTCAGTTTTAAGATGACTCTGTCTTATCATTCTTGTAGCACAAAGACCGATTTTTTTCAAATGCATCATTAGATCAGGAGAGGTAAAAAAGTTATCTAATTATACATTATAGTTGTTCAAATTTTCCGAAGACATAGTGTTTAGCAATCCTTCGAGCATCTTTATTACAACTCGCGAGCCTAATCCAACAAACTTGAGGACATTTTCGTTTTAATTATCCACTTTACTGCAGTAAATATTTAAGTAAAAAATAAAGCCTTCAGTTGAACAAATAGCTCAAATTTTTATGCCAAACCCTATAGGTTTATTTCTGATACATTGATTTATATCAAACCGTTTACAGTATTTGACCATAATTTCATCCATTGATATATCGTAGCTAAACCATCCGAAGCCTATAACATTTTTACGAAAAATATAATAAATATTTCTAACTTTCCATATTTTATCATTGTCGTTATCTCGTTGTTTTTATAAAATTTTATTTTCTTTTTTATATTTGTAAACTCATTTCGAGTAATAGCTTGTTTAACAATTTGACTTCTTAATATCAATTTAGAAGACAAGTAGTCACGCTAAGACTTTTTGGAATTGAATGAAGGAAGAATAATGATTGCAACAAATTTATCAAAAGAGTTTGCTGATAAATCTATACCATTTTCTGACGATGTTTCAATAATATGACCTTTCATTTTTGTTGAAAAAAACAGTTCAAACAATTTACAAGCATTTTTCTTTCTTATATCATTCAGTACTTCTTCACTTAAGCTATTGGTCCGTTCGGGTTAATCAGGATGTTCGAAATCACCCATTTTTCAGTTAAAAGTATGATTTGATCCTAATATTTTCTATGTATTAATATAAACAATTTTAACTTGTTCATAAGAATTGTAAGGAAGAAATGTGCTTGGTCCTACGTTAGCTTCTATATCCGAATTAGAATCTGTCTCACCATAATTTTATGTATAAATGCAATATCAATGCGTTCTTTCTCAGAACAATTAACATCATCAGGATAGCCAACAATATTGAGAAGGTCAGCTACCATTGCAGTTGACTTTCTTGTTCCTCGCATGATAAAACGTTATCAAAAACAACAAATGACATAGAGAAAAACAAAAATCCTGAAATGATAATAACAATAAAAATTACTAATATAAAGTAGCAATAAAAATCGCTGTTGTAGGATAGAAATAGATATATTGATAAAAGTAGCATAGAAATTTACCGATATAGGATGATGGAAAAAATATTGATATTAGGTAACAGTAAAACCACTAATTTATAGCCAGAGAAATAGCGGATATCAAGTATCACAAAAATAATTGATCGAGTATATCGAACATAACTGATGATCGAAAATTGAAAACCTATTTATGTTAAATACTGTAAAAAATTGCTATTACAAGTAACAAGGAAAGACACTAACATTGTAGGAGAAATAATGGAACAAGTGTCAGTTTATATAGGGAACAAAGAATACGATTTTCTTCGTTCTTTTGTTTTTACGGCATAACAGTAAAAAAGACAGTGTGAAAAATTGACTCTATATAATTTTTTTTATAGAATCGAATGGCGTTATCAGTTTTTCGTGAAAAATCATCAAAAGCTTTCATCCCGTTATTCAACTTTCTGCTCTATCTGTTGGTCTATCCAAGGGTAGAAGAAGATGTCACGTAATATTTATCTATTTTATATAACAAATTAGATGGAGAAAAGATTGTCCAACAAATGAATTCTATGTCATTTTTTCCGTAGAATCGAATGGCGCTATCAGTTTTTCCGAAAATCGCATTTGTAAACAAACTATATAAACAATATTTTGTTTAACAATTGGAAAATCAATTTTTTTTAGTAAAAAAATCATTTTTTTGTAGAATGTTCTCATTCCAAATATTTAACTTTCCGTTATGTCTATTGGTCTGTCCGTGGCCTTTACTAAGTTAAGAAACTGGGTCATCCTGCAATTATTTTCCAGAAAAGTTGGTGAAGGCTGTGGAAACAATTACGAGACGTGTTTTATCAATAAGGAAAGCTGAAGTATAAATCGTTGTGATGATACCACAAATTTCATATTTTTATGTGGTTTTGTCATCACAAATCGTTAAAAGATTGATATGACTTCTTTCTTGAAAATCCCGGAAATATATTCTGTAAATAAATACTAGGAATGGTTAATTTTAAAAACCCGCCTAAAAAGTATGAAAACAAATTTGTTGCTGTAAATTGGTATCAATATACCTAATTGTCACAAGGAGTTTTCGCGCCATCTGTCAATCAGTTTGTTTACAGCTGTTGGTTTTGTTAGTCGACTCTATGTGCGCTCTGCGTTTCTTAAAATGGATAATAATATTGGATAAAAAGTTTGCCTGAAATTTTATGTTGCCGAACGAAATTTCTTGTGCTGATTCGTTAGAAATGTTGGAGAAGGCCTACAGTGAGTCAGCTTTATCAATAACATGAGAATATGAGTGATACAAAGCATGAGGAAACCATGTCATAATCGCTCGAAAATCAGTTATATTGACTGTTTTCTTTGACTACCGTGATGTTGTCAACTCGGAACTCCTTTCGGAGGGGCAAACAATCAACAAACAATATTATCTGAGCGTTATGGGGCGTTTGAGAGATAACCTTTGCCGCAAAAGGCCAGATTTGTAGAAGAACCATTCTTAGATTTTGCAACGGTAATGAACCGTCCCACACATCGACCCTTGTTCGTGAATTTTTTACCAAAAACTTAACGAATGTCATCAACAATGCACTGTATTCGCCAGATATGGCCCCGTGAGACATTTTCCAGTTCTCCAAACTCAAATTAATACTTCGTGGAAGATTTTTGAGTCCACTGAAGCCATAAAATAAAATTCGCAGAAGGAGCTGCAGGCCCATACTGAGAAATGCTTATGAGAAGTATTTCGACGACTGGATTACTCGTTGGCATAAGTATATTGCATTAAATGGGGCCTATTTTGAAGGTGACAAAATAAATTTGGATGATTAAACCAATAATTTATTTTATTGAGCAATTTCCGGTACTTATTTGACAGAATGTATAGTGATGGTATCAAAAACGATATTTTAATGCGAGGAAAAAAACTATACTAACAAACGATCGCAAATGTTCTTCATTGATCTGGGTGGATTAGAATATATTGTAGAGCAACAAAAAATAATTAATCATTTTCTTTAAATGTATTTAACTCGGCGCTTAAGAATTAATATCTCTCTTCGAATATAATAAATTTTTTTAGCTAATATCTTCTTAGTTAAATAATACATGAAAAAATGACTAGAAGAAAGTTAAATGATTTTAGACGCTTATTATAATAGAATATTTAGATTTTTGAGAAATGTAAAATTATTTTATTTACTTCTACCTCTGAAGTAGGATAAACTATAGTTGACGGATTTTTTCTTATAAAGTATTCCCAGTATGCTTTATCCACTGATCATTGAAACGACCTTCCATGTTACTCAAAAGTCGCAGAATGAAATAATAAATTAAAAGGACAGTCGCTTGGGTCAAAAATTGGAACAGAAATGTCCGTATATTGGCAAAGGAGAACGTCTTATGAAATTGTTGCATAGCAACGCCAGGCCATATATTGCTCCATGACAAAAGATACCATAATAAATTTTGGCTGGGAAATCTTGCAGCACCCGGTATATTCACCAGACATTGCTCCTTCTGATTATCATTTGTTCTAGTCAATGCGACACACCTTGTCCAATACTCACTTCCAATCAGTGGGTGAGATCCGAAAATGGCTTGACGACTTTATCGTATCCAAAAACACTGCATTTTTCCGAGATGAAATTCATTAGCTGCTTGATAGCTGGCTTAAAGTTACAGAAAGTAACGACGAATATTTTAATTGAAAAATTTGCTTTACTTTCTTTTAAAATAAATCTCGAATTTAGCTGAAAAATTTGATTATTCATTTATATACCTAATAAGATCTGAGTTGAATAACTGGATATTTACTATCGTATACAAACGTAGAAGTTTCTAACAGACATCTGATCAGAATTATTTACATTTGTCTAATAATTTATTAAAACCAGGTCCTACGCTAAAATCCTTTTGGTTTTACTTACTTAGGAATATCTTACCGGAATCTAACAATAAGTTGCGAAAAATAGAAAGATTTCCACACGGGATGCTGTTTTCAGAGAGCTCATGTGGTATCTTCCTAATTCGTGTAGTATTTTCCTAATTTCATAATTTTTCCAATTTCGTACAATCGTCCGGAAGTTTCTTGATCAACTCCTAATTGCGTTGCAAGTTTTTCTTGTGTTTGTGCCGAGTTTTTATTTAACAATGCTTGCAGTTGTTTGGTTTCCAATTTGCGCGGTCTACCATTGTGAGCTTGGTCATTAAATTGAATATCGCCATCTTTTAAACTTCTAAACCAATATATACAAGTGCTATGGAATACTAGTCGTCGAGACAGTTCCTTTACCAAGAATAGAACAAATCGATTCGTATGCTTTAGTAGCGCTTTTCCTTGTTGAAACTCATATCAAATTCAGTGTCGTATGTATAGCTTATTTATTAGCCATCATATTTTCCACTTTATTTGGGGATAGTGTTTATCGTTGTCTCATACTAGATGGCGNTTGGGTTGGCAAATAAGTTCGTTCGGTTTTTTAATCGGAGTAGGTTTACTCGTTCTGCTATCTCTTTTCCACAGCGCTATCGCACAACGCGCTTGCGCAGCTGAAAAGCGACGTTCCACCTAACCTAAACATACGCCGGTTAATACCAGAGTATTGTGCGTACTGCACGGTTGCAAATATGGAAGAAAAGAACGTCCATTTCGCCATATTTGACTTTTTTATTTTAAAAAAGGCAAACGAGGTGCGAAAGCTCATAAGAAGATTTGTAATGTGTATGGGGACGATGCTTTAACAGAACGTGTGTGTCAAAAATGGTTTGCCAAACTCCGTTCTGGAGATTTTGATGTTAGTGACGCGTCCCNGGTCGTCCAGCAGAGATTGATTCAGCTGTAATAAAGAATACCGTCGACGAAAATCCATCGCAAACAGTACGAGGGATTGCTACGACACTTAATATATTCCACACAAGTGTAGAAAACCATTTGCGTCAGTGTGATACGTTTCTCGCCTCAATGTTTGGGTGCCGCACGAATTGACAGAGGCCAACTTAACCGATCGCATTTCCATCTGCGACGCGCTGCTGAAACGCCAAGAAAACGATCCATTTTTGAAGCGGTTGGTTATGAGAGATAAAAAGTGGATCGTCTACGATAACGTAGTACGTAAAAGATCATGGGGAAGCAGCAGTGAACCACCACAAACAACCTCGAAGGCAGGATTGCACCCGAAGAAAATTATGCTCTCAGTGTGGTGGGATTATAAAGGTATCATTTATTATGAGCTCTTACCATCAGGCAGGACGATCGATTCAACTGTATATTGCTCCCAATTAACGAAATTGAATCAAGCAATACGTTCGAAACGTCCAGAATTGGCAAATCGAAAAGGAGTCGTCTTCCACCACGACAATGCCAGACCCCGTACTTCATTAACTACTCGGAACAAATTGTTAAGGCTTGGCTAGGATGTTTTGCCTCACCTTCCTTATTCACCGGCACCCTCTGATTATCATTTGTTCCGGTCGCTGCAAAATTCTCTGAACGGGAAAAACTTTGCTAATAATGAAGCTGTTAAAACGCAACTGGATCAGTTTTTTGCCGGTAAACCTCAGACGTTTTATGAATGTGGGATTATGAAATTGGTAAAAAGATGGCAAGAAGTCATAGAAAAGAATGGTCAATACATTATTGATTAGTATATATTTTGTATATTAAATAAATTGTATTTTATACCAGTCAAAAAAACCGAACGAACTTATTTGCCAACCCAATAGAATATATTAATGTTGTTATTTCGAAACCGTAAGAAGGCGCGAAAATATCCTACATTTAGACAGTTTTTTCAAGACCTCACAGTAAGACTAAAAATCATACATACGAGGTCTGTTTAAAATGTATCGCGAATTTTGAATTTTCGCGGGTTACGTATATTCGATTTTCGATTTTTTTGTGGCGTTATGTTGGTACTCATGTCTCTCACTTATGCCGACAAGTCCGGCCATTTTGAATATTCAGTTTATCTTTGACAGCTGTTTTGCTTGGACGTGTTTTGGCTCATCTTCGATTTTTGCCTATTCCAAAAAATGGTTCAAAGTGTCTCTATCAAATTTTGTGTGAAAAACAAAATTAAGTGAGCGGACGCATTCCGAATGTTGACTGTGGCATATTGTGAAGCTACCTTGGACCAAAGCAACGTTTATCGGTGGTACGAAATGTTCTCAGAGGGCCGAGAAGATGTGAACGACGAAGAGCGTGCCGGAAGGTTTTGCTTACAGTTTTCTTCGATTGCAGGGGCGTGGTGTATCATGAGTTCTTGCCACAGGGTGGAACGGTCAATAAGGAATATTACCTGCAAGTTATGCGCAATTTGCGCTCAACAATCCGCCAGAAACGCCCGGATTTGTGGAAGAACAAAAATTGGCTTTTGCACCATGATAACGCCCCTGCTCACACATTGTTTCTTGTGCGCGAATTTTTGGCCAAAAACAACACACTAATGATGCCGCAGCCACCGTATTTTTTAGACCTGGCCCCCTGTGACTTTTTCTTGTTCCCGAAACTGAAGAGGCACATGAAAAGACGACGCTACGCTACGATTGAGGAGATAAAAACGGCATTGAAGGAGGAGCTGAACAAGATCAAAAAAATGAATTTTTGTAGTGCTTCTAGGATTGGAAAAAACGTTGGCACAAGTGTATAATATCTGATGGGGATTACTTTGAAGGAGACAAAATAGATATTCATGAATAAATAAATAATTTTTGAAAAAACACAAAATTCGCGATACTTTTTGAACAGACTTCGTATACCCATAATACATAGAGAATATATTCGCCTCTTTAGATACTTTTTAAGCTATCCCTCCCATATCATACCCATAATACATAGAGAATATATTCGCCGCTTTAGATACTTTTTAAGCTATCCCTCGAACCTGGGTGATGGTTAATATTTTCGCGATAAACGCAACTATCCAAGTTTTAATGCTATTATGTCATCTTTTCCCGCCTCCCCCCTTCTAATAAGTACGCTAGTCGCGAAACGAACCTTTGGTTTTTCCATTTCTAGATTTTTATCTGGAATTTGTTCATGTCGAATTCCACGGAACTTTCTGCGAAGCAAACCACTTCGACGATAACACAGGCCGACAAAATTTGGCAAAAACATTTTACCAGAAACCGGAGTATACTATCCCGAAGGTTTTTAACACGCTGAATTTAAATCTGGCCTCAGAAATGGTCGTTTGGCTCAGGTTTCCGAAATATTATAACCTAAATGTGCAAAAAACACGATTTCAGCCTATATTTGAGATCATTGCAGCATGGAGAAAACTTTCTTTTTCAAAAAACTGTGTAAAGTATCTCAAAGTATAGGTCTCAATCTTTCAAATGCCATTGAGTTTGCTCAAATATCTGTTTTTGTCAGCGATATATGCTATTTAAAAAATTTCAAATTACATGAATTTAAATTCCAAATTTTGTTGGCCTATGTAATTATATGCAGCGGCACCCAAAAATGCTGCGCGGCTGGTGAGTTTTTGCGTGCATTGTCACTATAATGATTTTGGCTGCAAATCAAATCAGAAGTTGCGTCTCAGCTTATCCGGATTATCAAATGAGAAATATGCCGTCGCTACTGCCGTGTATAAACGACGCGAGTAAGAATGTGGATTATAAATGAGCTCTAGTGGCCCGAGCTAATTATCTTTACAGATCTACCTAATTATCTTTATAGATCTAGGTCTCACACAATGAGAGTGCAGGGCAACGGTATATTGAGCGATCGTTGAAATATATATTGCGCCGAGTAGCGGATAGCCGTCAAACGCGAAAATACGAATGGAAAAGGTGCAACTCCACATTATAACGTTATTACGTGATTTGTACTTTCGCTCACGTTCGGCATTGCCTGAGATCCATTACGCGCAAGAAATCTTCCTCTTGTCACATATCGTGTTGTTTTTCTTTCTTCTTTTTTTACTTAAGAAAACGACCTTAGTCTTGAGCATTTCGTCAACAGGTTAGATCTTATTTAAGTTATATATAATCGTTTGACTCGTATTGGCATTGTCTGCTCGTCTCTCGATCCGAGACATATTAAGTTGATCGCTCAACCGTATAATTATACTAACGATATTTTATTTATTGAAGATGATCTCGTGTAAAAAGGGGAAGAAGAAGAGAGACATAGAAAGAACGAGTCTAATTTTCCTTCTTTGACTTCCACCGTTTTCGCATATATTATAATTTAGTTATTCATAATGCGTTTTAGGGCAATATAAATAATATTTAGCCTTTTTAAGTCTAACGAATTCTCTTACATGGCTTTTTATTGCTGTTTCTTTTTCTGATGAAATGTACAGGGTGTTTTGGAAACCTGGAAACCAGGAAACCGACAAATTTCTAAAATGTGTTCTAGAGACTATTCTAAATAAAAAAAAAATTTAAATAAATTATAAGACTCGATTATCGAGATATAGACAATTTTATAATAATATTATAACAGGCAAAATATATCAGATATTTATAAATTTATTAGGTGAACATTATTCTCCTAATCATATTATTTGTTCAAAATGTCCAATTTTTGCTTGCAAACATACTGCTGCTTACTGGAACTTAAATCGCCGCCAATTAATTTGCTTTTCAATGTGAATGTTATCTGCAGCCTCAATTCTGCCAACTAACTTTTAACAATGTTTTATCGTCACTGTATATAAAGAGACTTCAATCTCACCAAAAGATTTCCAGAGCTAAGTGGAGCTATTGTCATTCAAAAATTTATGTAACTGTCAGGAATTTAATTTTTCATATCTCTATCAATAAAATGAAATTACCTATAGTGTATATGAACGTTTTTGTTTAGAAGGATTTTTCAATCACATTTTAGAAGTTTAGTGATTTCCTCAAACATCTTATATACTGAGGCTATTGGAATATACAGAATGTCTCGCCTTAAGTGTCCACCCTCATCTCTTTTGAACTAAAGATAGACCTTAATAAATATATTGGGTTGATGCATAATTATTCGCCGTTTACTTTTTGCGTATTTATTACTTATGATTATTGGCTTTGTTTACTTTTTTAAGAAAAACCATTCTTCTATATTTACTTAATAGAAATGCGTGTCGAAAATCATATTCACCTGCACTATATTATGGTCTACCATTTTGAGAAAGGATGGACCGCAGCACAGTCATTCCGCGATCTTAACGATCTTTTTGGCGAAGAAACAATCAATGAGAGGCAGTATCGGGAGTGATTTTCTCGTTTCAAATCTGGCGACACAAGTATGGATGACAAATTAGGAAGAGGACGGCCATCGGATTTCGACAATTAGGCACTTCTGGCAAGCTGTGTTCTTTCGTCAAAAAGATCGTTGAAATAGCGGAACGACTGTGCCGCGGTCCATCCTTTTTCGAAATGGTAGAGCATAATATGGTGCAGGTGAATATAATTTTCGACATGCATTTCTATTATGTAAATCTAGAAGAATGGTTTTTATTAAAAAAGTAAACAAACGCTAATATTTATAAGTAAAAAATTCGCAAAAAATGAACGGCGGATAATTATACAACAACCCAATATATTATATTAAGTAGCTTTAAATAAATTCTATTATAAATATAGTGATAGTCCATAAAAATAATTTTACTTAGAAAATAAAATATAATACAACTTTTTTTTAATACAAATCGAATACAACTTTTTTTTCAATAGAAATCGATTTATCTGTTTATTCTGCATATAAATATACTCAGGTGAGATCATAGAAAAGTGAATACTTTCTGAAATATTTTACTTTTAATTTTAACATTTTTCAGAAACAGAATTATCCTAAATGATAATTTGAACTATATAATAATTATAAGTTTTACCATCAATTCTAGTTCATAGAAAAAATACATTTAATTAAAGTTGATTTCTTTTGAAATATTAATTAATTAAAGTTTATTTCTTTTGAAATTTACATTTTTTTCATTGTGGCTAAGTGATATATTAGGTTGGAGAAAAAGAAATCCATTATTTTTAAGTAAACTTCAAGACTATATTTAACATATTTCGGATTGTCCGATTTGGGTCAAATATACACCTTTTTGTTTTATAATTTATTGCCATTTTAAAGGTAGCTTCATAATGCCTCTCTCATAGAAGTCTTGGTCCCTATTGGCGAAAAACTCTAGTAATCGATTTTCACAATCTTCTCTTGATGCCAATTTCTTATCATTAAGGAAGTTCTGCAATGCAAGAAAAACATGGTAATCGCTTGGTGCCGGACTATATGGTGGATTCATCAAAACTTCCCAACCAAGCTCCCGGAGTTTCTGGCGAGTCACTATAGACCTGTGTGGCCTAGCGTTGTCCTGATGGAACACAACACCTCTCCTGTTGGCCAATTCTGACCGTTTCTGATCAATCGCTAGCTTCAAACGGTCCAGTTGTTGACAGTAGAGATCCAAATTTAGTGTTTAGCCATATGGAAGCAACTCATAATAAATTATTCCTTTCGAGTCCCACCAAATGCACAGCAGAACCTTCCTGGCCGTTAATCCTAGTTTGGCCACCGTTTGAGCTGCTTCACCGCGCTTTGACCACGATCGTTTTTGCACAATGTTGTCGTATGTGACCCATTTCTCATCCCCAGTCACCATCCGTTTAAGAAATGGGTCGCTTTCATTCCGTTTGGCCAAGGCTTCGCAAATGGAAATTCGATCCATCATGTTTCTTTGTGTTAATTGGTATGGCACCTAAACATCGAGCTTCTTTTTGAATCCAGCTTTGTGCAAATGGTTTAAAACTGTTTTATGGTCGACCTTTAGCTCCTGGGCTATGTTACGACTGCTAACATGTCGGTCGATTATTTCTGTGATTTTATCGACATTTTCGACGACGGGCCTACCTGTGCGAGGTGCATCTTTAATTTCAAAAATACCTGAACGGAATCGACGAAACCAAAATTGCACGTAATTGGCTGTTACAATATCGGCACCATAAATACCATTCACAATTACAGCCGCCTGGTTTGCATTTTTGCCTTTATCAAAGAAAAACTGTAAAATGTACCGAATATTCTCTTTTCGGCTTCCATTTTTAACACCCTGTAACTCACAACTGAATAGAACAAACAAAAAACAACAAAAGAATTTTTTTAGTGCGAAATGTCACCTTTCCAACGACCATAAATCTGAAATTATTTGATCGATACTTTACGAAATATCGATCACTACAGCTATCTACCGAAAAAATAATGGATTTCTTTTTCCCCAACCTAATATTAACAATAGAACCAATAACTTAATATCATTTATCCTTGAATTAAAATCATTACTTTTCGTATGTATTCTATTTCTCAGAGTTTGCATGCCTAAAACTATGGTAATGCTGTTTGTAATTTTTTGACTAATATTTTTTTATTCATGTATTATTCTTGTGAAAACACTATTATAATTTTCGACGGAAAATGCTAATATTGTCCACAATGGACTCCAACGTTTAACATAGAGTGCAAAAGTTGATACGTTATAAATTAGTTGGCGATCACTATACAGAGTTCCTGTTTCTCTTACAAATAAACGCGACAATATTTCAGCTTCTCTCAACTATGTATTTATCGAGATTGTTTTCTGTAATAAAATATGAACAGCAATTACTAAAAGAATACCACACTGAAAATAAATCTGTGGCAAATAATTTTCTAAAGTTGAAATGAAAGAATAACCAGTTGTAAAATTCTAACTCTTTATATTTAAAATAAAAAGAAATAATACTATGGCATTCTACTAAATGCTGAATGTCTAGAAGATGGCCGAATATTTAACAAAAAACTATTAATTTCATAGCAGAATTTATTCGTATTCCACGCTTCCAGTTTAGTAAATTATATATCCAAAAGTTGTCTTGTTGCTCTCACAAGCACTGAATAAATTCAAGTTTTGCGCTGTTTAAGATTATACAGGATGTATGATGATAAATATGAAAATGCTTATGTACATGTTAATTAAATCAAACTGAACACAAAAGTCTACCAGATTGCAAACAACTATATAAAACTTAAAAATATTAATTATAATAAGTAAACAAATGATTGCGCGCCAAACAATATAGGGTTCGACGATAAATATAATTTCCGTTATGTTCTTATATATTAGGTCAAATTCAACAAAAAGACCCACTATCACTTTGCAAATAATCACATAAATTTTTAGGTTAATAATTAAGGAAATTTAGTGAGTGATTGGGATCGTTTAGCAATCTTTTGTAATAAATAAATAAAAAATTAACGTGCTTATTTGCAAAAAATAAAGACATTTTCTTTCAATATGACCTAATGTGCAAGTACCAGGTGTAGAAGTATGAAACCGGAATTTTTTTGTAAAAATTACAC
>NW_014555104.1:0-2067 GCF_001313825.1 Dinoponera quadriceps | reverse complement strand
GGCAAACCAGCCTGAGAGCTGGCCCTCGACAAGAGCGAAGACAAGAAGGAAGCCAAGTTTTCGGTTCCTCTCCCCTCTCCACCGGCCTTATCCAAAAGAGACCGAGCACGACTTACACTGTAACACAGTTACCTTCGGCTCCTCACCTTCTGGCGAACTCCCGCTACGTGCGAAGGGTCCTGATTCTACCTGCGTGGCCAAACGGGGGGCCGTCGCCCTCTTTGGCGACAGCAGAATCTGCTACCGTGCTCGACAGCAACACGGCAAAGGCCCATCGTAGGATAACAGCGAGCAGACCAGGAGGATATCCTCAAAATTTGCAGTCTTCTGCCGCTCCGAACACCACTGGGGAGGTAAGAATATCTTTCCTGTTGGACATTCTAACTTCCATAAATTGAGAGAGAATTCTATAAGCCTTCTCTCACAGGCAAGTTTTTTATCGGGGTTTTCCTTTCTCTACGTTGCTAAAAAACAGACAAGCCCGACCTGCCCGGGAAAGGGAGCTATTGGGGCGACTCCCACTCGCCCGTTCCGGGGTCCTTCCTCAGCTGAGTATTTAGCGGCGCCATTCCCTTACGGGGTAGAACCACTAAACCTTCAGGACCCCGGTAACATTTTAGTCGGCAATCGCTTAAGGGGTTATTCACAGGTATACAAATCTGTTGGGCGTTCCCCAATCCACCGTCTGGGGACGCTCTCGATCACGGAGGTTTTCTGCGCCCCGACTTGTGAATCGGAATTTTTGAGATAGGCGTTCCTACCTCGTTTTCAGAACTTCCATCCTCCGACTGTGGAAACACGTGACTGAAGGACCACGGCCGGTGAGCCAGATATTAGCATCACCATGCACTCAGCACATAAGTCGAGCGAAAGAAGGCGGCTTCGTTACTATTAAAACCTCTTTCAACCCAATGGAATCCGAGCCGCCGGCACGTCCGCGGTATTTCTTATCGATGGGCCCCCATGTACCCAATGACAGTTGTCTGACGGATCAGGGAGTGCATTGCTCCAGCGTTAACTCAAGCAGATCACCGGCGCACCCCATTGTTGCCGACTATCACTTGCCACCAAGTAAAAAAGAAAGGACATACATCACCCACCTCCAAAACNTTGCCACCAAGTAAAAAAGAAAGGACATACATCACCCGCCTCCGAAACAGGATCATGTCTGTGTTACCTCAGCGATACAATTTCCATTGGGTGTTCTCCTGGGGTATTTCAAGGTGGAAATCGGAATACCACCAACCTGTAGCCCAGGAAGCGACCGAAGTCGCTTTCAGCCCCGGTGCTCCCCGACCTCCCGACCGCAGCACCGAAAAAGGGGACGCCCAGCAGCCGAGTACCAGGTGTCCAGCCGCTCGACCAACTCAGGGCCAGACTAATATAAGCCGACGACACGCGTAACGTGCCGTGGCATGCGACCACAGTCATTTGGCTAAACAGTACCAGTATCCATCCACGATCTAGGTCACCGTTACGGCTCGTAGGTCCTTGCCCATAGAAACCGTTGGTGACGCCCACCAGTCAGAAGACACACAGTGAGCACCAGCTGCCAGCCTCGACGACGCCAGTGGTACGGTCTGAGTGGCAAATTTCCACAGTAATNGCCAATTTCCATAGTAACCTTATCTACAACTGGGGCCGAGGTGAGCCCAGTCCCGTCCAAGCGAAATGACTCACCTCCTACCGCAAACGCCGGAGCATTTTTCGGTAAGGGAAGATTGGCTTGCGCTCCGACCCTGAGGTCTAACAATCTTTTTCCATTGGCCGTTTGATTCATCCGAACCTATGTACTTGCGCACTAGCCGGACTTCACTCCCGCGTGGGTTACTCCCACAATAGGTTAGCTGCCCGTCCTAGCCGGGTAATCGAATTAATGGTGTTGCCCACTAACCATTCCGGTTTTCAACGGGGTAAGTGCGATTGCGCTATGGGTGCAGCGCAAAATGCCTTTTGGATTGCTTCGAAATGACAGGGCTTTTCCCTTGTCTCTCTATGATGTCGTATAATCATGGACGGCCGAAGCGTCCTCATAATACGTGACTGTCGTTAGCGGGTGAACATCCT
>NW_014555103.1:0-208 GCF_001313825.1 Dinoponera quadriceps | reverse complement strand
AACAGGGAGAGCTTATTGATGTCGTTCAAGAGTACGTGAGGCATTCTCCGTTGCATTTTGAATAGCTCCACCTTAGGCTCCAACGCCGATGATCTACGTAGACAGTTGTTGTCACTGCGCGATCGTATGAGAATCAATTCGTCGCGCGCATTAATCACTATACGCCTATAGTCTTCACAAAATCCTAGCAACATGCTGAGCGGTACGC
>NW_014555102.1:0-890 GCF_001313825.1 Dinoponera quadriceps | reverse complement strand
TCAGACAGTTTTGTGATTGCTTGACTCAGTATTGTTTGAGCGCGCGTCAAAGATGGACATCATCAAAGAGAAAATAAGCCATATTTTACATTTTTTTTCGATAAAGACGAAAACGCAAGCCAGGCGACTAAAAATGTGAATAGTGTTTATGGTCCTGATACTGTAAGAGCCAATCAGGCGTAATTTTGGTTTCGTCGATTCAGTAATTCCGGTAATTTTGATGTCAAAGATATACCACGCTGCGGGAGGCCAATTGTCGAAAATGTTGATAAAATAATGGAAATCTTCGAGTCCGACCGTCATGTAAGCACCGTTTCGATTGCCAAGGAGCTAAACATTGCACAAAAAACCGTTCGAAACCATTCAAATAAGGCTGGATTCAAAGAGAAGCTCGATGTGTGGGTGCCACACGAGTTAACGCAAAAAAACCACATGGATCAAATTTCATCTGCAAATCGCTGCTGAATCGCAACACAATCGATCCATTTCTGAAGCGGATGGTTACTGGTGATGAAAAGTGGGTCAATTACGACAACGTCAAGCGAAAACGATCGTGGTCGAATCACGATGAGCCGGCGCAAACTGTGGCCAATCCAGGGATGATGGTCAGGAAGATTTTGCTGTGTATTTGGTGGGATTGGCAGGGAATTATCTACTATAAGCTGCTCCCCTACGGCCAAACTCTTAATTCGGACCTGTACTGTCAACAATTGGACCGTCTGAAAGAAGCAATCGCCCAGAAGCGGCCAGCTTTGGACAATAGGAGAGGAATTGTGTTCCATCAGGATAACGCCAGGTCACACTCATCGATAGTGACTCGCCAGAAGCTCCGGGAGCTTGGTTGGGAGGTTCTTTTGCATCCACCTTATAGTCCGGACCTGGCACCAAGT
>NW_014555101.1:0-1579 GCF_001313825.1 Dinoponera quadriceps | reverse complement strand
ATCATAAATATTTGTTTTTTCATTATTTGGCCAGAAATATAAATAGCAACCCTCGTAACCACATATAAACTGCGTAATTATAATCTTCTTTGTATTAAATAATGTTGTTTTTCTCATCATACCGATATGTTAAACATTCTTGTCAACTCCGTTAAATCCGATTGTATTACATTAAGTTACACTGAATACTTTTAATTTAATCTTAATTTAACATTTATCCTTTATTTGAATTATTCCAATAATGCTGATTTATAAAAGATTGATTTATGTTAACCCATATTTCTCATCTTTCAACTTTAGTTTAAATAACCGTTTAATCTTTTAAATATTTTGTCTTTTGCAATGACTTCTTTCATCAATTTATAACTATTGTTAATCTATGTAAGGTTATATATGGTCCTATCCTAGGTAAAGGGATTAAGTTCTTTGATGTAAATAAATGACCATCTAACGTATGTTCTGCGATCGGAGTAAATGGGCCTTTCCGGATTTTGACTTGATCTGCAGACCTGCCTGTAGGTTTAGATATCGCGGGTATGCGAATATGTGCTGTTTGTTGCGTACTTCCTCTTCTTGGAAGTAACATTAGAATAAAATAAATGAAGAAGTATTTGCTGTAGCGGAGGAAATTGTAGGAAAATAATAGTATGTTAGAAAAAAAAACTGGTACCACGAGGAATGTTTGGAAGCGACAAAGTAAAAAAATGAGGCATACTTACGTAAACACGGCGAACAAGAACCGTGATAGATGAGTATCAGACAAAGAGGCAAAATGAGAAGAAAATACATAGAGCAAAGTAAAGAGCCCACTTTAACCAGCAATTACGACGAGAGACACACCATATCTTTGTGGATTTTAAATGGGCATATGTCACGGCAAAAACAAAAAAGCTGTTTGAAGCTATGCATGAGCTGGATATGTCACCGTACTTGATAAAGTTTATAAAGCTCACGATGAAGGAGGTAGAATGTAAAGTTTGTATACATGGCAATCTATTTCAGCCCTTTGAGACAGAGAGATGCACTATCTTTCATGCTGTTTAACTTGTCATTGGCAAAATTAATAAGATCCTTGCAAATTAATACAAGCGCAATATTCAATAAAATCGTACGAATATTAGCCTTCGCGGATGCAGACATGATAGAAGGGAAGCAGCGGCTAAAGAAGCATTTGTAGCGCTGAAAGTGGCAGCAAACAAGATGGCTTTAGTAGTAAATATTTATAAAACTAAGTATATGCGTGCCGTACGACCAATTAACCCCTTGACTACGGCAGACTTGGAGACGCACTGGAAATAACATACGGCAGGAATTGAGTTGCGATGTACGCCGAGAACGGCGAACTTTTAGGGGTAGGGATGCATTTTTATGAAAACTTATTTTAATAATCAAAAAACTGAATTTTATTAGATTAAAAAAATATTATTTATTTCTCTGAACCGAATTACTATAAACATTACAAATTTAATATTAATGTTAAGCTTTTTCCGCAAGATATCTTATAGTCTAATAAAGTGTGTTATAATTTGTAACATGGATAAATACATAATCCTACATCACATTTCTTACATTGGTAATG
>NW_014555100.1:8337-23624 GCF_001313825.1 Dinoponera quadriceps | reverse complement strand
TTTTCAAGTCAAAGTAATGAAGCAGCACATGTCGAAAAAACTACTTATCGCGTTCCATATTAAATTAAAAGAAAAAATACCACTGCTCGCTTAAATGAATCTCTTCGCACTGAATTTTATTGACAAATGTCTAACCTCTAAAATGCAGCCAGTTTCAGATGTCAAAATAAATTACACCTACAACTAACGTCATCTAACTGTGAGCCGCAGGAACTAAGTTTACCACCTAATATTAATACATTATGATCAACGTTTTCTTCTTCTATATCTGTTTCTGGAATAATATCTTGAGAATATGTTATAGTCGCACTCGTTTATTGTCGTTTTCTCCTTCTCAAGTCAGTATGTTGAAGTTCCGTTAATGAATCGTACAACGATGATGATGCGACATTTAATCGTTTTCTTTTTTTCGTCGGATATGCAGGAATCGGTGTGATGAATACATTATCATCATCATCATCATCATTTCTATTGTCCTTTTCATTATCATAACTGTTAATTTTATTTTTTTATATAATTTTCAGTTAGATATGTTCAACAATGCATTTGAATGGTTCGACAATCTGTTTAAATTGTTTTTCCAATGCAATATCCTCTTCCCTGATACCGCTCTTCAACAATCTATGTTTCTTACGAATCACTTCACGAGTTTTAGCGATTTGTTTTACTGTATTTTCTATTTTTTAGAGAATATTCTATGGTTTGTCACTATTTAAATTATCCTTATTATTATTGTTTCACGCATCACTAAAAAAAATTACATGTATTTTTTTCTATTATCACAGTACGGCAAATTCATTCAAATCTCTTTTATATCGACCGTTTTGCAGTGCACAGTCCTTATTTATTGTAACGAAACTGTACTTAAGTCGCCAACATTCACATCATAAGTCTCAAAATTGCTCGTATTACATGTCGGTGTTCACGTGATTATTATATATGTGTTTCTTATTTGTGCCATCTTGTCGAAAGAGTAGTAATAAATTTGCATTGTCGCGTATCAAATGCTTCGGTATTTTAGCATATGTTTGACATAGTTAAAAAAATTGACATTCGAATGTCGATCCATAGTGAAATATTCTCTGATTTTGTCCTGCTTATCGCAGATTACATCATCGAACACGAATACCGAGTGGAGGAGCACTTCGCTCGGTAATATGACGTCACGATTATTGGAGAACACGATATCAAATTTTAGTTATCGAATTGAATAATTTTTCAAGATACAGATATTTCGTTTGATGCAATGATTTTGCATAAATATTATGTTTTCGAAACGCACACCGTGCGGACTTTCTAGTAAACTTATCAAAGCATTCGTTTTACTACAATTAGAAGGACCAGAGGATGCAACGTATCGAATTTGGTAATAAAGAACGCATGTTTAAGCATATTTTGAATCATCAAATTTGGTAATAATCGTATCTTATGATCGAGATTCGAGACACCTATAGTTTATTGCGGTCGCACGAATTTTATATTTTGCGGCACATGCGCATACTTATATCGTTTTTTCTCAATCTTTCTATCTTCTTGTTTTTCATACACACACACAGATACACACAATGGTGGGGTATACTAGTATTTATACGTGAATGGATCTTGCAGCGATCATTATCAAATAAGTTATTTCGCATGCTAGGTCGTCGCGCGCGCATGCGTAACAGAATGTTTTCCTTACTACTTATGAACAAACGGGATATTGTGACATTGAACGCCGAACAATTGCAATACATTCCAAAGATTGTTTTTTGCTCGAATATTCTACTTTTGGGGAGGAAGTATGGGACAAATTTTCGTTTCACATCAAAGCGGATTCCGAAGCGCAGCAAGATCGCGTATGTATGTAATATTACAATTGTGCATGGCATAGAACTCATATAGATGGACTGCCACCGCTTCGTCAAAATTGCACTGAATGTCGTCGAGTGCAAAATTCTCCGATGACGGACCGCTCAACAGAGCGATAAGTAATTTTTTTTCCGTTTGAGTTACACACACACACCATCCTATTAATTCTGCAGACGCGACACTTATTTGACAAAAAAAAAAAGTTACGCGCGTGCAATGAGCAAGATAAGAATCCCCTTTCGACTCAACGTGTAGTGATTACGATATTGTTTATTCGCAAATGTGACACACTCAACGATTGCGGCGCGCGCGCTGCTCGTATCGAATACGCACCCGATAAGCGTGTGCGCATATTAAAAGCGAGTGATTCGAAACTCAGCGAGAAGAAGAATGTTGCCGCAATTGCAGTATGGGAAGCTATGAGAACAAAAAAAAATTTGATATGAAAATGAAGAGGAAAAATTCAAGAAAGAGAATATTTCCTATAGTGAAACGCGGCGGCTTGTTACCTCTATTACCGATATTCGGTGCGCTCGGTTCAATGATCGGTGGTGCCGTTGGTGTAGCAAAAGTCGTAAGCGACCGAAAAGCCGCTTGGCGTCAGTTGGAAGAATTACGTCATAATAGCGCGATGGAAGATCGTAGACTTTATTTAGCGCCATATAAACCCGGTAGCGGATACGTCGGAAAGAAGAATATTAGAAAAAAAAATTCATAGAACAAAACGTTAATTGCGCTTAATGTATCATTGTCCGATGCTACGACAAATGAACAATTAGTTGGCGCAGCACGTCGTATGCGTATCCCGTTTTTCGGCGATGCATTTATGTGTGACGCATTACAGTCGAAAGCGCATCGATGTGAAAATGTAATAGTGAATCTTGATGATGCGATAAATCCAGGTACACACTGGGTTGCCTGTGCAAAAAGAGACAACAGAGCGATATATTTCCACAATTTCGGAAATCTTCGACTGCCACGCGAAATAGTACGATATATTGAAAATGAAAATATATTGGAATATAATTGATACGTACGAGGTCTGTTCAAATAGTATCGCGAATTTTTAATTTCCGCGGGTTACGTATATTCGATTTTCGATTTTTTTGTGGCGTTATGTTGGTACTCATGTCCCTCACTTATGCCGACAAGTTCGGCCATTTTGAATATTCAGTTCATCTTTGACAGCTGTTTTGCTTGTACGTGTTTTGGCTCGTCTTCGATTTTTGCCTAATACAAAAAATTGCCTATTTCAAAGAATCTAACAAAATTAAGTGCGCGGGCGCATTCCGAATGTTGACTGTGGCATATGGTGAAGCTACCTTGGACCGAAGCAACGTTTATCGGTGGTACAAAATATTCTCAGAGGGCCGAGAAGATGTGAACGACGAAGAGCGTTCCGGACGACCGAGCACGTCAACAACAGACGAAAACATTGATGAAGTGAAGAAAATAGTATTGGCCAATCGTCGAATCACCGTTAGAGAAGTTGCTGAGGACCTAAACATATCGATTGGCTAGTGCCATTCGATTTTTACTAATGATTAGGGCATAAGACGGGTCTCCGCAAAATTCGTACCAACACACCTGCTCACACATCGTTGCTTGTGCGCGAATTTTTGGCCAAAAACAACACACTAATGATGCCGCAGCCACCGTATTCCCCAGACCTGGCCCCCTGTGACTTTTTCTTGTTCCCGAAACTGAAGAGGCACATGAAAGGACGACGCTACGCTACGATTGAGGAGATAAAGACGGCATCGAAGGAGGAGCTGAACAAGATCACAAAAAATGATTTTTTGAAGTGCTTCGAGGATTGGAAAAAACGTTGGCACAAGTGTATAATATCTGATGGGGATTACTTTGAAGGAGACAAAATAGATATTCATGAATAAATAAATAATTTTTGAAAAAACACAAAATTCGCGATACTTTTTGAACAGACTTCGTACAATCATCAATCTTATTAAATATACGATCAACGTAATTGTGGCCATTGTATTTACGTTTTCCTCGAGAGCTCGATTAAAACACTTTTTGATTATACGCTCACCATGTCGTTAACTCTTATATGAACCGGAACTGAAAGTATTCTCAATGTACATTTCTTTCCGGCATTGGATTTCAATGATGGTAAATACAAATTGGGTTTGACGAATTTTGAAACATACAATACATTACCGAATGTAAATTTTACAAATTATAAGTTTTGCTTCGATCATGGCGATAAAATAATTACAATTCCCAACGAACAGACGAACTAGCTGTTATTGGTGCGTATTGTGCGCGAAGAAATAAAAAAAAATTAACAAAGTGAAACACAATATCATTGAAAAACAGAACATACATGATGCAAAACGAGACAAGTTGGATATTATTGATAATAATATTAACAATGATGCCAATGAAGAACAAATTGATACGAGTGATATACATTTATTGAGCAATCGCGAAACACCTGTGGAGTACCAGGTGTAGAAATATGAAACCGAAATATTTTGTAAAAATTACACATCTGTTGTTTGAAAAGGATAAAAAAATTGTATTCAAAATAATGTCCATTGCTATTTGTACATTTTTCCCACCTCTCCGGCAATTTATGAATGCCACGCCAAAAAAACATTTCTTCTTTTGAAACGAACCAGCTATCGAGCCATTTTCGTACATTTTCATACGAATTGAAGCGTTGTTCATAGAGAGCGTGTCCCATTGGTGAGAATAGATGATAATCGGACGGAGCCAAGTCTGGAGAATAAGTCGCATGCGTTAGTATTTCCCAACTGAACGCCTCGATCGTTTCCCTGACCCGTTTTGCTGTGTGTGATTCAGTATTATCATGGAGCAAAATCACTTTGTGTTCCCTTTTTCCATATTCCGGTCGTTTTTCACGCAATGCTCGTTTTAAGTCGATCATTTGCTGTTGGTATCGATAAGTGTTAACGGTTTCACCAGGGTTTAGCAGCTCATAATATTGGGTTGGCAAATAAGTTCGTTCGGTTTTTTAATCGGAGTAGGTTTACTCGTTCTGCTATCTCTTTTCCACAGCACTATCGCACAACGCGCTTGCGCAGCTGAAAAGCGACGTTCCACCTAACCTATTTGTAAACATACGCCGGTTAATACCAGAGTATTGTGCGTACTGCACGGTTGCAAATATGGAAGGAAAGAACGTCCATTTTTGCCATATTTTATTTTTTTATTTCAAAAAAGACAAACGAGCTGCCGAAACTCATAAGAAGATTTGTAATGTGTATGGGGACGATGCTTTAACAGAGCGTGTGTGTCAAAAATGGTTTGCCAAATTCCATTCTGGAGATTTTAATGTTAGTGACGCGTTCCGTTCTGGTTGTCCAGTAGAGATTGATTCAGATGTAATAAAGAATACCGTCGACAAAAATCAATAGCAAACAGTACGAGAGATTACTACGATACTTAATATATCCCACACAAGTGTAGAAAATCATTTGCGTCAGTTGGGATACGTTTCTCGCCTCAATGTTAGGGTGCCGCACGAATTGACCGAGGCCAACTTAAACGCTCGCATTTCCATCTGCGACGCGCTGCTGAAATGCCAAGAAAACAATCCATTTTTGAAGCGGTTGATTACGGAAAATGAAAAGTGGATCGTCTACGATAACGTAGTATGTAAAAGATCATCGGGAAGCAGCAGCGAATCACCACAAACAACCTCGAAGGCAGGATTGCACCCGAAGAAAATTATGCTCTCAGTGTGGTGGGATTATAAAGGTATCATTTATTATGAGCTCTTACCATCAGGCAGGACGATCGATTTAACTGTATATTGCTCCCAATTAACGAAATTGAATCAAGCAATACGTTCGAAACGTCCAGAATTGGCAAATCGAAAAGGAGTCGTCTTCCACCACGACAATGCCACACCCCATACTTCATTAACTACTCGGAACAAATTGTTAAGGCTTGGCTGGGATGTTTTGCCTCACCCTCCTTATTCACCGGACCTTGCAACTTCTGATTATCATTTGTTCCGGTCGTTGCAACATTCTCTGAACGGGAAAAACTTTGCTAATAATGAAGCTGTTAAAACGCAACTAGATCAGTGTTTTGCCAGTAAACCTCAGACGTTTTATGAATATGGGATTATGAAATTGGTAAAATGATGGCAAGAAGTAATAGAAAAGAATGGTCAATATATTATTGATTAGTATATATTTTGTATATTAAATAAATTGTATATTATACTAGTCAAAAAACCGAACGAACTTATTTGCCAACCCAATAGATTACACCCTTCTGATCCCACCAAACACAGAGCATTGTCTTCTTTTCAAAGCGATTTGGTCTTGCAATGGATGTCGATAGTTCGCCTGGATTCACCCATGATTTCTAACGCTTAGCATTCTCAAAATATATCCATTTTTCATCACCTGTCATGATACGATAGAGAAATGACTGTCTTTTGTATCCGTCTAGGAGCATTTTACAAGTGGTTTTTCGATTTTCTTGCTGTCTTTCATTCAATTCGTGCGAAACCCATTTTCCCACTTTCAGAATCTTTCCCGTAGCTTTCAAACGAATTAAGACAGCTTTCTGCGTCACATTCAATTCATTCGCAAGTTCTTCTTGACTTTGAGTATCATCTTCATCCAAGAAGGCTTGCAATTCGTTGTCTGCGAACTTTTTCGGTAGTTTCCCACGCTCTTCGTTTTTCACGTTAAAATTACCACTTTTGAATTTTTTGAACCACTCGAAACACTGTGTTTTACCAAGATCATGTTCACCATAAGCTTCGACAAGCATTCGATGCGATTCTGCAGCAGTTTTCTTCAAATGATAACAAAAAACCTGTGCTGTCCGCAAATCGTAGTTCGTAGGCACAAAACTCGACATGTTTAAGGTTATAGAAAAATATACCGGTGTATGGAACTTTGGTTGATGTGTGTTGAAAATCTTCGTCAACTATTAGAGAAAGATAATGGCGTTGCAGAAGTTGTCTCACAGTCCCTAAACTGATGGCTAGCACCATTTATAGGGAAATTCCGGTTTCGTACTTCTACACCTGTTATATTATCGACAATAATAAAAACGAAATTGATGATGATAATTATGAAGATTACGATAACGGTGAAAAAAAGCACGAACGTTTCCTTATTCTTCGCGCGAAAGAAAATACCATGAAGAGCGAAATAAAATGTATTTAAAAAGTGAATTTCACAAGGCCGAATAATATCATTTCGTTTTGGGATTTTCCTCGTCGCGTGTATTAGAAACGAATAAATGGTATGTGTCTGACGAACCTATAAATATTATGAATATTAATATAATTCGCATAGAGTGTAATATTACTGCAGGAGCATACAGCAACCGTGAACCGATGCATACGATACTCGAATTTGCGCCGCACTTTCCACCGGGATATAAACAGTCGGTGGCTCCGCAACAAATCATTGATCTACCAGTGATAACCAGATTACGAGAAACATTATCGATCTCATGTTGCCCATTACCGATCAAGGTGGAAACCTGATTAATTTTGGCAGTGAGAAGATTACACTGCGATTGCATATACGACGACTACAACGGTGTAAACAATATGCGGAAATGCTCGTTGTCTTGAACGATTTGTTTATAACGAGAAGAGAAGGACGACATTTCCTCAAGATACAAGGCAAAAACAATATAATCTTAAATACGTTGAATATGAAAGAGAAGCGGATGAGTGGAAGAAGAAGAAACAAATTGAATACGGCTAACGTTGCGTTTCTACGTTCCCTGGATTTCATTGTGAAAAAGAATTAAACATGAAGGATATTTTGCACATCGGTGACGAACTGATCTTCAATGACCATATCATTAAATTGAAACTCACACGTAAAATCCGTACGCTAGTGCTATATTTGGTTAGAGTGACGAAATACGAATACCTATTCAACAGGATTTGTATATATTACCGTGTGAAAGTTTTCTTTACATCGAGGGATACATCGTCGAAGATATTGACGAAGACAGCGGAGAGCAGCAATGGAGATGTGAATTAGTGAATAATTATGTTGCCTTTATGTTTGACGAAATTAAATACGAACTTAATGGTGTAGAAATTGATAGAAATAGAAATGTCGGAATCACCAGCACAATAAAAAATTACGCATCACTGAAGACTGAAAGAAGGAGAAGACTGCAGAATGCTGGATGGAATGTTCTTTCAGCTAATAATGCAATACGTCTAACCGAAAATTTACGCAATTTCAATTTCTGCGTGCCTCTGAATATGCTTTTAGGTTTTTGCCAAGATTACAAACGTATAGTGATATACGCATGTTACGAATTAGTTTTGATACGTACGCGCAAGGATGTCGATAGGATTGTCGCTCAACCAACATCCAAAAATTCTAAACTCACATTATTGAAGGTGCAATTGCGCATACCGCATGTGGTATTAAATGATCTGAACAAATTATCACTTTTACTTACTTTGGAGAGCCACGTAAGAGGTGCTCTGTAACTATGGTGGTCTATAACTATTGTGAATTTGCGTCCGTACAAATAAGGTCGAAAATGATGAATGGAATAAGTGATCGCGAGAAGTACTTTTTCTATGGTAAAATAGTTTTGCTCGGCTGGATTAAGTACACGTGAGGCATATGCGATCGATAAATTTTGGCCAATTTGACCTTGACTGAGAACTCCGTCATAACGAATTTAGAAGCGTCGGTTGTAAAGACGAAAGGAAGCGAGAAATTAGGATATTGGCTGGCGGAATTGTTGCAATGTGCATTCTTTAAGGTATCGAATGATTGTTGTTCTTCTACCGTCCAAAGGAAAAGAACGTTCTTTTTAAGCAATTTGGATAGAAGTTTCGCGACGTGCGAGAATTCAGAAATAAAACGATGCTAATAACCTGCTAAGCCAAGAAATTGTTTGATGTTTTTAGGATACTTGGGAATAGGAAAGTCGTTGATAGCGTTAATTTTGTCGGGGTTTGGCCGGTTGCCACTTTCCCCAATAATATGGCCTAAATATGCGACTTCACGGCGCAGGAATTCGCATTTGTCAGGTTGGAGTTAGGGATTTGCTTTACGAAGGTGATCCATTAAGGTTTTAATCTTTCCGTTACGCTCCTTAAACGAGCTCGTATAAACTACAATATCGTCTACGTAGACAAATAATTCTATGCCTTGGAGACCGGTAAGGACTTGATCCATAAGACGTTGAAATGTGGCAGGTGCATTCTTAAGTCCAAAAGGTATACGATCGAATTGAAATCGACCGTGGGGAGTAGAAAACGAGGTTTTATGAGCATTTTCGCGATGCATTGGGATTTGATGAAAGCCACTACCTAAGTCTAATTCTGAAAAATATTTTGCGCCGCCTAATTGATCAAGTATATCGCAAATGTTGGGTAATGGATACGCGTCGCCAATAGTTTTTTCGTTCAGGCAGCGGTAATCGATCACCTTTCTCCTACATTGGATATACTGTAAATCGGCCTACTTCGGAACTATACAAACGGATGAATAATGAAGAGTTGGAGGTTTTTACTATCTGTTTTTGTAAGAGATCGGAATCTTGTGAAGTGATTTCTGTTTTGTGAACTGGAGGAAATCGATACCGACAGACATGAATAGAAATGTTGTCGGTAGTGAATATGTGGTCAGAAANATTTGATGAAAGCCACTACCTAAGTCTAATTCTGAAAAATATTTTGCGCCGCCTAATTGATCAAGTATATCGCAAATGTTGGGTAATGGATACGCGTCGCCAATAGTTTTTTCGTTCAGGCAGCGGTAATCGATCACCTTTCTCCTACATTGGATATACTGTAAATCGGCCTACTTCGGAACTATACAAACGGATGAATAATGAAGAGTTGGAGGTTTTTACTATCTGTTTTTGTAAGAGATCGGAATCTTGTGAAGTGATTTCTGTTTTGTGAACTGGAGGAAATCGATACCGACAGACATGAATAGAAATGTTGTCGGTAGTGAATATGTGGTCAGAAATAACGTTAGTTTTTCCAAGATAGTCGCCAGGTAGATGGAATTGATCATGATTGTTGATTATAAGAGAACGCACGTATTCGCGCTCCTCTGAGTATAAATGATTCATGCGAATAAGATTAAAGATTTAAGACAAGAAAAACAAGTGTTAGATGAAATAGAAGTTGATATTTCACAAGGTCTTAAATATGATTTTTTATGAGGTTCGCTATCGCGAGATTTAGAATAAGGATACTCGAATTGAGAAATATGCAGAGTAGGATTTAGAGAAGAATTAGAAGGATTGAGGGTCTGACTGTCGTTTGAAAAGTTAGTGAATGATGTCTCCGGCGAGTTAGAATTAAGAATTAGGAGTGCCGGGGCATCGAACGAGGATTTTGAGGACGGCGGTTTCGACCTTCATAGATCGCTACTTAGAGCGAATAGGACATTGAAGGACTCTGCGAGATCATCGCTCGAGGATTCGAGGATTGGCATAGCCGATTGCGATTCGCAAGATGTTGTGAGTTTAATTGGTTTAGGAAGTTTGTTATGTTTTAGAGATTCGTAAAAATAAGATTTAATTGAGTTAGAGGATTTAATATTCTCAAGGAGATTGCTGGCAGAGAGGTTATAATTGTCGTTCAGCACGGGATTGACATTCGCGCACAGAGGGAGTTCGAAAATTTAAGAAAATTCACGGGGGCGTACCGTGGGTACTAAAAGTTCGACGTTTTCCTTAGTAGAATTAATAGCGCGAATGTAGCCTTCAACGTTTACACAGGTAACCAAGCAATCGCCGATAAATACGCCATCAAAGGTATAATGGCGAGGATCGTGTCCAGTTTTAATTTCGGGATTGGACATGCGAATTACAAATCCCGCGTTCGTCCTTGCGGGGATGATTGTGCATTCATGAGGTTTGAAAGGAAAACACTGATTTCGCCAAGATACCGCGCATGCTCCATAGTCTATTTGAGCGTTGTGTTTAGAAAAAAATAAGGAGCCAAAAATTCCTTGCGGTATAATAGGAAAATCGTCGGGAACGATATGAAAGATCACCGGAACGCGTAGAAGATCAATTTTAGCAGTTCCCAAGTTATTTACGATGTTTTCCGTGATTCCGGTTAGCTGAATTATATAATGGGAATTTATAGGAACATTAGAGTTTAGAGAACGATTTTGACAGTTTTAGGCTGGGCTCCGGTGTCCAGCATAAATGCGATAAACTCGATAAGCGAAGGCGAGCGAAGCTCTATTGTCGGGTTGTTCCCAGTTGTGGATCTGAGGCATTAAATGTTTAAAGAATTTCCTCGGACGTAAGTGCTGGACGAGCTATCTNTATCGGGTGGCCTCGGCTCTGCTCGATGGCCAAGGCCATCAGCATGTTTCCCTACTGATTGCCGTCTTATTTTTGAATATCATTGAATTGTCGTTTACGACGTTTGGAAATGAGATGGCTTGTTTTTTAACAATAAGTACATATTCTCAACAGGAAAACATTAGTTGGAGGTTGAGATATACGCGGGGAGGGAGTGAACGCGCACGTCAAGATAGCGACGGACGGCAAGTTATAAGTTGCTGAGCCTGTATTAACGCGTTATGAGGCGGGAGGAGGGGCCGGAAATCAATTCCGAGGATCTCGTAAGCGCAACTGTTTTGCACGTCGTTTGCGCTTTTATTATCCAGCGGAATATAGTTTTTGAAGAGCCAATCGATGTGTGGCAGGTGATGCGTTAAAAAACGTCAAGTACAACATCATCCCTTCAAGCAACGTTGAGTCTACGGTGGTCTCGGAAGATCGCCTCTTCATCGCAGTATGCATCGTCGATTCTCACATGGCGCTACTACGACAAAAAAGACTGCGACATTGACTGCATGAGTTCCAGCAGACACGTTTACATAAAAATTGGTCTGTCGGTGAGACGAATGATCCAGCGTCTAGCGCAAACGTTCCACCGAAGCGCCGCGCAGGAAGCGATAGTCTACGTAGATTTGAAGCAGCGCGACGCAGCACGTCGCAACGCGAGAAAATTCAGGCCTTCTGGCTTGTCACCGCTGAATTCGGACGACAAGACTCGACAAAACGTGGCATCAAGCGATCGTCGGGTTTGTTACCGATCAAACGGGATCTCGAGCGAGCCGTAGTTCGACCAGATGATGAAAGCCCAACCTGCGCTTAAGAATCGTGGGATCGTCCTCCTGATCGCCCCGATCGTCATCCATTAAAGCACCTCTTTCCTTGCGCAGTATCTTCGGAATCTTGATGCGCCCAATAGCGCCCGTTTTACGCACGCGAATGGCGCACCGCGATCGCGCAGCTAGCGCAATTGCGCGTTGTCCAACTCTGCAACGTTGGACAGACACTTCCTGGTAACAGGCAGCATGTAAGAAACGAATGCGAACTGAGTCATCGCTTTGTCGACGAGGGGACGACGATTGCTGCTTTCGTAAGAGTCTACGTAGTGAATCACGCGCGCGCTAAGCACATCGAACTTGCTCTCGATGCGTGTAAGCCGCCCGTTGCTTCAAAGAAAAGATATTCCGCTCGCCGCGTCCCTGTCAACTTTGCTCGCATGATGCAATCGCGGGTCGGAGCGCTGGCATCGCATACTGGAGCGAGTGGCGCAAGTTCACACCAGAGCCACCAGAGTCTGTCACACGCTGTCGATGTAGCCCGATGAATAACCGCTACATCAGGCTCGTCACTCGCGCAAGGGCCCGTTCGGCTTAAGCGATGAGCTTGCGAACTTACCGCGTGTCGTCGCCAGCGCCACGTCCGAGCAGCAAACATTTCATTGTGCGCCATTTGGCCAGTTAATTGCGTTTAATCTTGCGGACAACGGTGGCGAAGATTCCTCCATGATCGCGCAGAAAGAAGACTCACTATTGTCTACTTTTGTCTTAAGAATCAAAACACACGTGAAGCAATGTGGCACCTTTTGGCAGGAGTGCTTGCGCCGGCAACGTTTCTCTTCGTGACGGCGATACTGATATGAGTGAGAATGACGTCAGACATTGTTCATAAGAATGAGGTCGCAATCATCCGTCACGCCATCACATCCGACTGCGCCTCGAAGCGCAGGCATAATGAGCGCTGTTGCAATTTGCTCGTGCCCATAGATGAGGCTGCGGAGCGAGCTCATTCGGAGGTCAAGGCGAGCCGAGGCGACGACAGGTCATCCCCGTGATCAGCAGTCAATCACCACCGTTGTTCCGCGTAGTACAGACATCGCCTTCGCCTGGCCTTCCGTCTCATCTTTGTCGTCGTCGCGTTAGCGCAGGAAGCACGATACGAACGGCCCCACGTGCTCTAACTCGCCTACACATACGTCACCGAAACTCGCGGACGATGGCAAATTTCAAACGGTAAGAGATGGCCCGTCGAGCATCTCGTTCGATGCCGGAGACTACGCTAAGATCCAGCGAATCATCGACGGAGTAGCTCGATACCCCGCAAATACGCTGCTTTTGGCCTCGAGTCGCGATGCGTTCCACGCGGCGAACAGTTCCGTCGATTGATGCAATTTGACGTACTCGTACACTTCCATCAACGAGAGCAGCAACAGTATGCCGTCAAGGGCCGGACCGTACCAACAATCGCACTGTGCCACGAGAGCATCATAGTACTCTCGCTCGATCGCGCCGATCTCGTTGCCGAAGAGGCACGGTGAATACGGTCGCGAAAATATGACTCTGTCNAATATGACTCTGTACCGATACGAGGCGCAGTGACGCCACAGGCCATGCCACGTCTCGTTTATGTCGCGCAGAATAAGCACGGAAACGATCGGTCGAACCAGCACGAAAGGCTTCCGAGACAACGCGATCGACAACTCGTCGAGCAACGTGAGCAGGACCCAGCGATAGGCTTTCTCCAGGCAGACGCAGTTCTGCCGAGAACTAGATGTTTCTCTGGACCGCTTGAGTACCTGAGCCAAAGGCCTCCTTCTCGCCGCTGCCACAGCTAGCGATCGTTCGGCGACTCGCCGCTTACGTATGGATAGGGCAACTGCGCGAATCGCGAGAGCGCATGCGTTGCTACAGAGGCACGCATCGCAGCCGCGATGGGAGGCCAAAAATCTACGGTGATCCAACAGGTAGGCGGTGCGCGTGGTGTGTTAGAAAAATTCGGAGTTGTTCGAGAATTCTGCCTGACGACGAAGCATCTCGTCCTAGTCCATGGACACCAGCATTCAATGGTCCATCACGCAGAGCATCTCGATGGTGGCATCTATGAGTGCCGTCAACGTGCATTAGTATAAGTCCTGACACGCGTAACACGCCATGCGATCTCAGCCCTTAAGCTATAGACACAGCCGTATCGGCCGTGACCCGTACGCGCCTCCTAATCCTCCAACCGCGCGCGGGGTGTGCGGTAATCCGCTAGCCTCCACGCTGCCTGCGCACGTGCCACGCCCACGGGGACCACGGGTAGGTTTACACTTTTGTGTCCCGATCCTGGACACACGCACTTGACCCTATAGACCCTATTCTTGTTTTGGACAGGTAATAGGATGAGGTGTTCTAAATGAAATGGGATATGATTGGATGCAAAGGTACAAGATCCAGCTCGCCAGTCATTGGATAACGGGTGGGACCCTACCTATTGGGAAAGCTAAATCCTACTTAGGAACCCAGCTAAGAACGCCTAAACAACCCGGGCGTGTTGTGATCTCGGGAAGTTTACAAGAACACCATAACCTAGGTCTCCGACATCCTCCGCCTAGTTGTTCCAGAAATCTAACAGCCTCCCTTTAGCCAAATTGTCTCTTTGCAAAAGTTGGCAAAGAACGAGAAAGTCTCTGGAGACGACACCAAAAAAGGCTGCCGCCGGCCATTCCCAGGCCCCGACTGGAACGAATTCCCGCAGAGCCTCTTTTAGCCATTCGAGGAGCTGGCAATGAAAGAGGTGATGCTACGAAGTGTCCTCGTCGTCCCCGCAAGCACACATCCCACCGTTTGCGAGTCCCAAATCAGCGAGGCGCCTCTGGAAGTCGCCAAGTCCGGTGATCATTTGCGTGACATAGCGGTCGGATTCGAACCAGGACGTACAAACCCTAGCCCCGATATTGCCAAAGAAGGCACGTGTGATGTGACCTTTGAGAAAATAAGACCATCTGTCCTGCCACATCTCCGTTGCCACGACCCTCACGAGGCCTAACGCCTCTATTTGATATCTGTGTATGGAACAAACCTATCTCCTGGCTTGGCATCCCCCTCTTTTCTAACGTCAAATCGCGCCCGGTACTCCGCGAAAACGATGTCGACGGGAACCGCGCCCGCAGCCACA
The DNA here is from genome assembly GCF_001313825.1 of Dinoponera quadriceps. Lineage (NCBI taxonomy): Eukaryota > Metazoa > Arthropoda > Insecta > Hymenoptera > Formicidae > Dinoponera > Dinoponera quadriceps. Next base: position 8,525 of record NW_014555100.1, on the reverse strand, counting down.
TAGAACGACGCAGTCGATGCCGTACGATACGCGGCGTTCACCGAAATAAGCACTCGGCGCAGGGACTTGAAGACACAGGTCGGTCCACCCAGCGTCAGCGTATACTACCGTCGGTGCGAACATGCCCCAATATATGGCCGAGAGTGCTCTGAAACCTCCCCACCGACATCCTACCTGCCTCCTTAGCT
>NW_014555100.1:0-8239 GCF_001313825.1 Dinoponera quadriceps | reverse complement strand
TACATCCATTTCTTTATCTATGTGGATGCCAAGCTACCTGACTGATTTCTTAAATTGAATCTTATTATTGCCTATTCGAAAAGTCGGTGGCTTATCCGCGAGGTCAGACTTTTTGGCATTGACCGCTATTTGCTTCTTAGCAGGACACGCTCCTCCACGTCTGCCTATTGGGGCCCTTTTGACAAGTTAGCTCTTGAGAATAATTGCATCAGTCTTGCGCGACGAAAGCTTTAGTTTGGCAAAGCTACACCATTTTCATATTTCGTCGACTACTTCCTGTGCTTATACTTCTATTTTTTTTGCGGGCATCACCGCTCACTTTTACGAGAAGATTATCCGCGTACGCTAAGAATTTATCCTCTACTCTAGCTTCCAATACTCTAAGGAGTACGTCAAAGATGATGTTCCAAGTTGTACCTAACACCGAGCCCTGTAGGCAACATCTGGTAGTCTTCTTCGAGACTGTTATATCTCCAAAGGAGAGAGAGATTTTGCTACCCTGGAAGTAGTCAACTAGCACTTTGAAGATGTTAAGAGGGCAGTTCCTATCCTTAAATCCTGACAAGACGAGGGGCCACCATACGTTGACAAACGCGCCCGAGATGTCGAAAAGCAGGGCAATGACGTATCTCTGCTCAAAAGAAGAGACCATCCGTCGCAGCTCCACGACAGCGTCTTCCATTGAATTTCCGGGTATGAACCCGAACTGCCGATCGGAGATCTTCCCCGGCTAAGGTGACGTCTGGTTGTGTCGATTCACAAGGAGCTTCTAGAAGAGGTTCCCTATTACGGAGAGGAGACATATCGGCCTTTAGGATTTGGGGTTTTCCACGTCCTTGTTCTCGCTCTTCAGAAATATTCTGAGCGAGCCTTCCTTCCAGATCGAGGGAAAGACGCCCCATTGACAGCACTCATTGAATAACCTTATGAAATGACCGGGAATTGCCCTTAAGGTGGCCTTCAGTACCGAGATCTAAATGAGATCCAGCCCTGGCGCCTTGTTATTTGCAAGAGACCTGACAACTGCTGTGATTTCTGCATCCGTGACGAGAAGGTCATCAGCAATGTAAGGCACATGGTGTGCGCTATCTCTGACTTCGTACCGCTGCAGTGTGTCCTCGTTTTCCTGGTCATCCGGCACGTGCACGTCGAGCAGTCGAGAAGCGATTTCCTCTAGTGTGGCGGTCGAGGTGTTTCCTCCACGAAGAGTACTCAACACTTTGTCAACCAGGAGCTTATCGGCCTGATGCTTATAAACAAACCGCCAGGGCTCCGAGTTGCATCGCTACGTGACACTTTTCTTTCAGGTCTCGAGTTTCACCTTCCTCACCTCACGGGTGTATTCCCGCAAAGAAGAGCGGTAGACACGCAGTTTGGCTGAACGGGTAAGCTCAACACATTCCTGTTTGTTTGCCCGTCTGTCCCTACAGACGATTTTCTTTTTAATCGTCAAATTTTTTCCCACTACGTTTTGGAATTTCTAAATTGCGTTTTTCTCGGCATTACTTTCTCACAGGCGTCCATAAGGGAGCCCGCAAGAACATCCGCAAAATTCACCACGTCCTCCACAGACGTCAAACTGAAGACCTCAATCCGGATAGATCGACGAGGCTCTCAGCGAATTTCATCTATGCGGCCCGAATAGTGTCGAACCGAACTTACGTAGTTCGCTGCTTTCCGCTGCTTCTGTCTTTTGGCACCCTCAGCCTGATGTCCTGGGAATTGTGGTCACTGCATGTCCAATCGCAACGTACCTTGAACTCGTCGACGAACAAGCTCATGGACGGGGACGACACGGTCAAGTCAATGTGCGACGATCCCCATGCCGCCCAGTAGGTGGACGGTTGTCCGACAACATTAAGGATTTTGTATCCGTGGACCCGGATAAAGTCCTGGAAAATTTCTCCCCTATCGTCTAATTTACGGTCATTCCAAAGAGGGCATCGCGCATTGGCGTCAATTCCCAATAACATCCTGTGACCTTCAGTGAACGTAGCACCATTTCGAGGTGCCTGAGGTGCTCCTCTATCTCGTCGCTGTGTTGAAAATAGCACGATGCGACGTAAAAGGAGAAGCCGGGTTTTCGCACTTCCGCACAGGCGCAGACGAAAATTATATGGAATTCGGGGTTGCAAGCGACTACTGCGGCCCAAGGACGTTGCGCGCACAAAGCCGCCACGCTCATTTCAGCTCCTAGCCCGACGAAGGCATACCCACTTTCCTGCTTCCGGACATGCAACTCCTGCAAGAGCAGGATGTCCAGTCGCTTTTGAACAATTAGTTGACGAAATTCCCCTGTCACCACAGCCGAACGCCTTATGTTCAGCTGCAGCATCCTAATTCCCTTGGATCTAAGCGACGCGGGCATTGAAGTGTTGCTGGCCGTCACCAGAGGCACGGAAGAATCAACTGCCTCTACTGGGGTTTGGGACGACCTCGCGATCGCGTCATCTATATTTTTCGCGGAGCTATTGCCAGATCCTATCCTGATTTGATTCACGTTGTCGAGGATTGCCGGCGTGAACAGCCTATCACATTTCTTTAAGCTAACAGTGACAGTACGAGGGCTGAGAACCTGGGACCGTGCACCGAATTGCTTTGAGTCGCGGACATGTACGGGCACGGTTGGTCGAGGCGCCCTTCTTGAAGCGGGTGCCTCAACCNGACGACCTCGCGATCGCGTCATTTATATTTTTCGCGGAGCTATTGCCAGATCCTATCCTGATTTGATTCACGTTGTCGAGGATTGCCGGCGTGAACAGCCTATCACATTTCTTTAAGCTAACAGTGACAGTACGAGGGCTGAGAACCTGGGACCGTGCACCGAATTGCTTTGAGTCGCGGACACGTACGGTTGGTCGAGGCGCCCTCCTTGAAGCGGGTGCCTCAATCGAGCGCGCGAACGAGCGTGCACGTGACAGAGCATCAGAGGATACCCCAGCTTCCAAAGTTGCGGCCCTGTCTGGTCGGAAGCGTTCAATCAGACGAACATTCCTCCTCAACATATCATAGAAAAATTTACCCAGAATATAAGGAATTTGGGTGTCGGAATGAAGGTCGAACAATGCAGAGCCGCTTTACGTTGACGAGCCTAGAGAACCCGGGGTGTCAGCAGATACTCCGGGGTTGTATCGTTAGCGACAGCGCATCTTTCCCGCCCTCGTAGCCATTCATACCCTCGGCATAATACTTCCACCTTGGTATTAGGACTGTAAAGGCAGGGCGGCCCGCGATAAAAATAAAAGGAAAAAGTCAGGTTCCATCGTCACTGCGGACAAAGCCACAGAGGCGCAAAGCCCAGTAGTTTTAAATTAAGGGCAGCCCCCGCACGCCTCCCATGCACCGCAATGCGCTGGAGAAGAGCGGAAGTGAGCTTTCCCGGGGATGAGGTTTGGGTGGTTGGAATTTTTGGGTTAGTAGGGTTTTTATCATATTTGAATCAATTACGTGTTCGCGGTAGTGCTCGGGTGGGATGTGGTAGTGGTTTGCGGAGAGGAAATGTGGAGAAAAGTGGGCGTGTGCGATGCGGTTGGGTGGCGCCACCTCAGCTCCAGAGAGCTCAACGACTGTCACTGTGGGTTTCACACCGTTCTAGCCGCTAGCCTTCCTTCGGCGTCTCACTCTTTCGTCGCCATCCGTTCCGCTATTGCAACGAACTAGGGAACCTGAAGAAGTAGAATATATTAATACCTCCGGTTCCATCGCCGCTGGGGCAGAGCCACAGAAGCGCAAGACCCAGTTGGTCTGTATAATGCAGCTTCTGCCCGTCTTCCCCGCAGCGCCAAGTTTGCGAGGAAGGGGGCGGTTGGGAGACAGGCCGCGACAAAAAGGGTAGTATTAGGGATTTACCGCATAAAGACAGTTCAACTGTCCGCTGTAGCGCGGTGATTTTCTCGATGGGGAGAAAGAGGCGGTATTTAACGTTGTAAGAACTTATGCGTTCGTGGTAATAAAGTGGGTCTGTCAGGAGATGGGGGGAGGGGTAATTTTGTGGGTATCGCGTAAGAACAGATTTCCTGTTCGCGTTAACGCTGGAAGGTTATATGGGGGTGTAAGGAAGAAGGAGTTTTGGTTTTTAACCGCGTGAGAACAGTTTATTTGTCCGCGGTTATGCAGTGAGATTTACAGGAAGGATGGAAAGTGTAAAGTTTCGAGATTACCGCANCGACGATCAGCTGTTCCGTCAAAATACAGGCGCAACTGTCAACAGCCGCCTTACGCAGAACGGCAAATTAAAAGCACCAACTACATCTGTTCCGGCGTTGTAAAACCGACCGACGCGAAATATATATATTATTACGAAAGATCAAACTCTCCTCTCTTTTCACCACCGAACCTGGACATCCGGTGAGCCATCCGAGGGCCGTCGTAAAAGCTCTCGACCGTACCTGAGGACGTTCCCCCGCGAGAGTTGCGGGCGAGGAGGGAACGTCGCAAGTTGTTAGGCGCAACAGCTTGGCAGCAAGCCGCCGGCAGATTGTCCTTCGAAAAAAGCGCTGAGCCCCCACCCCCCAACACTCGGGGGGAAGGTAGCCTAACTCCAATCCAGAGCCCCGTCAGCCGCCAGGAGGAGTGATTGTTGCGACCTCCTGCAGCGTTTCCGACTCACACCACGAGAAGGTGGGGATGGCACATGAGAAATGCTGAGAACCAACATCTCCTTTCTGAGAGTCCCGTCAACGTGCACGGGCCGTTGCGCTTCCGCTCTATTGTCTCGCTCTGGTTGACACTCTGGTAGAACGCAGAACCGCTTAGTAACAGACGTTAGCGCCGATAGACGGTGGCTTCCCTACCCTTGATTCAGAGCGGTTTCCGGCGTCGAGAGGGTAAACTTGCGCGTTGTCGTACTTAAGCTTGACCGCGACGCTATGCCGCGAACGCAAGCTATCCTCTATTCGCTTGAGCATGCTCTATTGCGTGTGCGCGCTGACGCCGGCGATCATGCGAAAGTGTTGAACGAGGTTGTCCAAGGCCTGTCACGGCGATGGGAGTCGCAGAATCTCGTTGAGAAGACTGTCCGGGCTGGTCCATCAACATGGGCGGCAACGCCGTGAAAAAGATCCGCCCAATGGCGTCGTGACGCGATTGCCTCAACGTCGGCGAGATTTGTCATACTCGAGCTCCAATGGATTCGCCGCCTCTTGATAAGGACAGGATGGCGCGCAACGGATGCGCCCCATTTTGTCTGCGCAGTCATATGCGACACGTAACGGCACCACCGTTCCGTCGTTGGATACGCGGGCGCAAAACAACAATCTGTTGACAAAGCGCACGCCCAAATTACCGTCGCTCGTGTCGTCTTACGCGCAAAGCAACGCTCGAGCGGTTTTTGCATGCACATCCAGTTCCACGCTGTAGCGATCGTCCAATACGAACGTATAGTGCAGGTTTTCTCGCAGATCGATGTCACGCTCGTAGCGGAAGAAGCAGTCGACGCCCAGAGCGCACTTGAGCTGAGACAGAAGCGCTCCTCGTCGTTGTCAGTTGCGTCGCCGTCGCCGCCGTCGCGGCTGCCACCGCTCATGCGTCGATGCATGACCAGGTGATCGCCCTGCTTGCGCGGATCGAACGCGAAGCAACGCGACGCGCCCATTCGCAACCCGAAGGCGCCGAATATGCGTTGCACGGTACACACTGCACTCCAGAACGACGCCTTTGAGTCGCCAGAAACGCTCGAAAAGGCCGCCCTGACCCACTCACACATCAGTGAAAACACGAAACTCTACTCGACCTCGGGCGCGGCCCTCATAGCAAAAGTATACGCGAGAACTGAGGATTGGGTGGACTGGAAAGAAACACACAACGGTTCTCCCAGCACCTCTCCCATTTGATAATACGATCTAAATGTAATATACTGCGAGGCGGAGATTCGTTCGTAGCAAAACGCACAGTTCGATGAGCGCATCCATAAGAAATCGCAACAACGGATCAACGGTCAGCTATACGTCTTGATCAGCCTTCTCCAGACTTGTAAGAACGATCTAATGTTAAACCTGATCGCGAGGAGCGTTTACATCACGCCCTTGCTACGTCCGATATTCACACTCTCTGACGAGTGTTTACAGTACCAAGTGTAACATGTAGGTCTGACGGTAGTTCACCAAACGAGTGCGAGTTATCCAATCGCTCGCCGCCGCAGAGAATCCACTTCGTTGAAACTTGTAACTCGAATCTTGGCGTAAAGGATATGAGTGGCGCACAACCACAGCGTGGGCAGGGAACGAACAGCGAAGAATTGGCACTACAGCAAATCCTCCCGTTTCGCCGCTGACATCAAAATCCGGATCACGAAGGAAGCACCGTTTTCATCAAACATGCCGAGATTTGTGTCGCGCAAGTACATTTGAGTCCATCGCTTGTACGTTCCGGAGCTATGCGCACAATCGCGAATGTAAGGATGTACCTCGGTTATGCAGAGCCGGGTGTTGACGCCGAAACAGGCGTTGAACGCGCGCACAAAGCGCTTGCCCGCGAATACGAGCGCGTCATGCGCCCGCACCTCCGGTTGAAAGTTCTCCTTGGTCACCACTGGGAAGAACATCACAGCTCCTCCTTTGCAGTCTCCTCCGCTGTTCGAGAACGCGTTCATGTACACGCGATATTCTCCGAGTCTCGGAGTTACCTTGCGCAATGCGGCGGGTCGACGACGCGCAACCAATTTTGTCGACGTCGCCTGTGCGGGGGTGCTATCCGTTGATTCGGCTGTCGATTTTNATTTCGGCTTCCGTTGAAGAGCGGTGCCCAGGAATCATTGGAGGATCGACGTTTGTAATTGGGACGACGACGATGTCCATGGTCTGCGAGAAGCTATCGTCATAGGATAAGCGTTTGATTTTTCCTCAAATAGCACCGACGGCCGATGCGCTCGACCAAGAACGCTCCAAGAACATTAACGTATTAGCGATGGTCCTTCGTTCGAATCGCCATATATATCACTTATCTTAGATAAGATCGTATCGAGTGCGCCTAACGAAATGTCATCTTTCTGAGACATTTATTCGCCACCGCCGTTACCACTCGAAGACGAGGAAAAAACGAATCAACATCTCGATGTGAATCTGGCGTTGAAACTTAGCCGCCAAAGCGAATACGACGACAATTCGCCGCGAGAAACGCGTCGACTCGCCCCGGTGACGAGCAACGGCGGCCATCATAGCGCCGATAACTGCGTATTTCTACTCCGGCGGTTCTAGGCTACCATGGCGGCGCACTATGTGCTCACTTGCGCGGTTTATTTCGTGAGTGCGTTGCTGCTGTAAGAATGGGTCACCGTCAGCACACTGACGAAACTCAGCGCAACAGTTGGCTTCGCTGGCGATGTTCAGATTGTCTCAGTCACAGTTGTTAGGCGCAACGGAGACACGCTGAGATGTTCAGCTGTCGCACCGAGCGTTCTACCGCTTGTTGCCGCCGCCTCGAGCCGCGCTCCATTTCCATTCCCTTCCCGGCCGCGCTCGACCCAGACTCGCGTGCATCGATCGACGTTCGAGCGCGGCGCATCCGCGCGAACAACGGACTCAACTCTTCAAGACGTTGCCAATGCGCGCTCTCGTCACGCTTGTTTGCTCTCGGAAGCCGAACGAACGTTCCGGCCGAACTTCCGTTCATCGCTGTGGTTAGATGCTGCTCAAAGCGATCTTCGGCGGGGACGCTTTCGGAAAATTCGTCGAAACGTTTGGTCCGTTCCCTAAAGCGAACTAGCGCGACGAGAGTATCGACGGCCATGGAGACGGCCGAAAGACGGCGACGACAGCAGAAAAGACGGAACGTTTCACCGCGTGGCTGACACCGTGACACGCGCGTTCATATCCGCGCATGACTTGCGCTGTGAGCGTAGCCTGTTTTATGACAAATGCGCGCGCGCGACACCGCTCNGCTGTGAGCGTAGCCTGTTCCATGACAAATGCGCGCGCGCGACACCGCTTGCGAACGTCTTTGATCGTCCGGATTAGCGAGTGAATCAACTTTCTAAGCCCGTTCTGCTCGTTCTCGCAACGATGCGAACAACGTGTTGCCACCATTGTGTCCCGATTGTATCTTGAAAGCAAACGTGCACTAATCGACAAGGTGACAAGTCGTGGGCTCGATTCGTCGTTGATCCCATTGAGCAAACACTTGTACAAATACGTGAGCGCGATGTATCGCGCCATTGTCGAGTCTGAATTGATTGAATTTTACGACATCTTGCGAGCCACCAGCGCTCTCGCCGTTTGACCTCACCGGGGACCAGGGGTCGGTT
>NW_014555099.1:0-1881 GCF_001313825.1 Dinoponera quadriceps | reverse complement strand
TATCCAAACTATTGGCTCTCGCAGTCCAGTGTGGTGCACGACGCGATATCCAATGAGTGTACTGCTTTTCAAGAAGAGTTGCACGCTCATTGGATATTGCACGTTGCATATCTCACACTGGCTGCAAAAGTCGCAGTGAACATTAAAATGGAATGGTTGCGTTCAGAAAACGTGAAAATCGGACAACAGTTGAAAAATTCGCTAATAGAATTGGTCTAAATTTAAGGATCTAACAGTAAGGACCAATAATCACTGACCACTCCATGATAGCATGTGTATTTTGAACGCAGCCAATGACAGAGCGCGTGAGCGTAGAAGTGAACATAAGCCAGAAGTCTCTCTCTCGACCTAGCGAGATATTCAAAAAGTGTGTAAAGCTCTTTTGAAAAAGCAATACGCAGAATAAATACCGAGCATCGCGTGTTGTGTGTCGTGTCGTGTGGCGTGTCGTGCGTCGCGCTGGCTGTGAGAACTATTAAACTTTAGAATATGCAGCAGCTCATTGCTTGGGTTGGTTGTACGACAATAGGTTTGTACATTTCACCTAAATTCTTATTATAATTAAATGCTGTTAAGTCCGGTTACATACATCAATATTATTTTGGTTTGAAGCGAAACTTAAAGCTTTAAAATAGTACGGTACTTGAAATAAGTCAGAGTCAAAGCAAATGCGGCATATGAAGTTCTTTAATTTGCGCTTATCTAAGATTTCACTTAAAGCAAAAATAAGGTTGCTCGCAACTAGAAATGTTTGACAGTGTAAAATTTAATAGTGTACTTAATTATTTACCTATTGCGAGTTACCAACATTTTTCTTCACTCATTTATTCGAAATTTAATAAGGAATCGAAATATCTAAGCCTCATTGTTGTAACTGATTGAGAAGTACATGTAATGTCCAATCGTTTATGATCGCGTCCGCTGCGGCGCGGTGCGTAGAGGGTAAACATATGATCGTTGTTAATTATTTACCTATTGCGAGTTACCAACATTTTTCTTTACTCATTTATTCGAAATTTAATAAGGAATCGAAATATCTAAGCCTCATTGTTGTAACTGATTGAGAAGTACATGTAATGTCCAATCGTTTATGATCGCGTCCGCTGCGGCGCGGTGCGTAGAGGGTAAACATATGATCGTTGTTAATTATTTACCTATTGCGAGTTACCAACATTTTTCTTCACTCATTTATTCGAAATTTAATAAGGAATCGAAATATCTAAGCCTCATTGTCGTAACTGATTGAGAAGTACATGTAATCTCCAATCGTTTATGATCGCGTCCGCTGCGGCGCGGCGCGTAAAGGGTAAACATATGATCGTTGTTAATTATTTACCTATTACGAGTTACCAACATTTTTCTTCACTTATTTATTCGAAATTTAATAAGGAATCGAAATATCTAAACATTATTGTCGTGACTGATTGAGAAATACATGTAATGTCCAATCGTTTATAATTNATAATCGCGTCCAGTTCGCGCAGCTGCATCGATGTAAACAAATGAACGTAGTTATTTACCTATTGCGAGTTACCAACTTTTTTTTCACCCATTTATTCGAAATTGAATAAGGAATAGAAATATGTACACATTTTTGTCGTAACTGATTGCGAAGTACATGTAATTTCTAATCGTTTATAACTTTTATGTATTTTTTTAAACAAATTACATGCTACGTAGAACTATGTGTTGTTTTAATAAAATAATAAGGTAATGTCGAGGTCATTTCGAGGTCATGTCGAGGTCATGTCGAGGTCATGTTGAGACCATGTTGAGGCCGCTGCGCGTCCATGTAAATGAAAGTTGTTATTTACCCATTACGAGTTACCAACTTTTTTTTCACTCATTTATTTGAAATTGAATAAGGAATCGAAATATGTA
>NW_014555098.1:3176-81270 GCF_001313825.1 Dinoponera quadriceps | reverse complement strand
AGACATTTGTATTTTGACGCTCACTTCATACCGGTACACCTGGTATAGTAATTAAATATGATTCACGTGATGCATATATTTTTTTTTAACTTCAAATATAAGCTACAAGCTGTCTCAATATACTACATGGGCTGAAAAGTCCCGGGATTTTTCAGTAGGTGGCGCCACTAGAAAATGAACATGATTTATTTCGAGACGTTCATCTGTCACTATTTTATGTGTGAAGTTTCATGACATTTTCATTCATTCGTTTACAAGCTACAGTCGTTTAAATGTCGCTACCTTCGCCTTCGTTAAAGAAACGGAAAAACAGGAATATCGCATATTGATCAAACATTGTTTTTTGATGGGAAAAACTCCTGAACATTCAATGAAATGGTTGAAGAAACGTTATCCCACATTTGTTCCTTCGAGAACAACAGTTTATCGATGGTTTAGTGAATTTAAAAATGGGTCGTACAAGCATCGAAGACGCACCTCGCTCTGGAAGACCAAAAGAGGCTACGAATGCGGAAATCGTAAAGCAAGTGCATGGAATCGTTTTGAGTGATCGTAAAGTGAAGTTGCGCGAGTTAGCTGAGGCCGTTGGTATCTCGAAAGAACGGGTGGGATACATTTTGCACGATGTTTTAGATATGAAAAAGCTATCTGCGCAATGGGTGACGCGTTTGCTGACCATCGACCAAAAACAGCAGCGCGTTGATGATTCAACGGCCGGTTTGACGTTGTTGCAGCGTAATCGAGCGGACTTTTTTCGACGTTTTGTGACGATGGATAAAACATGGATCCATTAACATACGCCTGAATCCAATAGGCAGTCTGCAGAGTGGCTGAAAAGCCACGAAAGCCGACCAAAGCGGCCGACAGACCAACGCTCGGCCGGCAAGATTTTGGCCTCTGTTTTTTAAGATGAGCATGGCATAATCTTCATCGATTACCTGCAGAAGGGAAGAACAATTACGGGAGAGTATTATGCAGCGTTATTGGACAAACTGAATGACGGAATAAAGAAATAACGGCCCCATATGGCGAAGAAAACAGTTCTGTACCATCACGATAACGCACCATCACACACGTCCTTGAAAGCGATGGCGAAATTGGACCAATTACGATTCGAATTGGTTGTTCACCCGCCGTATTCTCCAGATTTGGCCCCCAGCGACTATATTATCTGTTCCCAAACCTCACGCAATGGCTCCAGGGAAAGAAATTCACATCGAATGAGGAAGTCATCGCGGAAACCGAGGCATATTTCGAAGGCTTGGACATTTCGTACTACAGAAAGGGCATCGAAATGTTGGAAAATCGCTATACCAAGTGTATCGCACTCGAAGGCAACTATGTTAAGGAATAAATATAACTTTGTCCAAAAAACGCTTGTTTTCATTAAAAATCCCAGGACTTTTCAGCCCATGTAGTAGACATTCAGTAACTTTTATAATCCTGCTGGCTTGCAGTGCATATGTCCAGTGATACATCCACTTATATTTTCAGCTTATAGAGGGTATAGAAGTTGTCCTGAGATAACTTCTTTTTGAATCTACGAGTTTTAATTTTTTTGTTGATAAGGTTACTAGCCAGCGCATTTGGGTGAGCTGTTAGTCTGAGTTTATAAGCTTTTGTGCAGCTTATTATTTCTTCCCTGACAGTAGGAATAATTAGGTCTCGGGGCATATATTATATATCAGAGTGCGTTTGTACTTATCCTAAGCGTTTGTGTTTATCCTAAGCATTTTGGCTTGGAATCGCTGAATTATCTCTATATTGGAGTGGGAAGCCACGCCCCATAGTTAGATCCCATATGTCCAAATCGGTTTGATTATAGCCTTATATAGGAGTAATTTTTTGTCCATGTTTAACTGAGATTTACGCCCGATTATTCAGTACATCTTATGCAACTGGAGTCCAAGCTGTTTTCTTTTGTTAATGATATACTTCATCCAAGTAAGGCGTCTGTCCAAGTGTGGCCCCAAATACTTGACATCGTTAGCTTGAAGTACACTGACGTTGTTCAACGTGATAGGAGAGCATGTTTCCTGCCTTGTAATAAAGGTGACACGTATCGATTTACATTCGTTTGCTTTTATTTTCCATCTTTTAAGTCAAAGAGCTATTTCGTCAAGATAGGAGGATGCCGAAAGCATTAAATGGATTTTCGTGCGAAACCATGATCGCTGTGTCATCAGCGAATGTCCCAGTCAGGGCAACTTTGTTAGAAGGTAAGTCGGCAGTAAAAATTAAGTATAAAACTGAGCCCAGAACATTACCTTGTGGGACATCGGCTCTTATCTATTTGAAGTGTGTTTATTCATCATTTACCTTCACAAAAAAGTGGCGATACATAGGATATGACCTTAGAATGTACGAAATGATATCAGGGAAATGTGTTCTAATCTTGTATATCAACCCCTCGTGCCTCAGACTCGATCAAAGCCGTGGGATATGTCCAGAAAGGCGGCTGAAAATATTCCCCTCCTTTCAAAAATCGCGTATATTTTTGCAATTAATCTATACGAGGTCTGTTCAAAAAGTATCGCGAATTTTGAATTTCCGCGGGTTACGTATATTCGATTTTCGATTTTTTTGTGGCATTATGTTGGTACTCATGTCCCTCTCTTATGCCGACAAGTTCGGCTATTTTGAATATTCAATTTATCTTTGACAGCTGTTTTGTTTGGACGTGTTTTGGCTCATCTTCGATTTTTGCCTATTCCAAAAAATGGATCAAAGAATCTGTATCAAATTTTGTCTGAAAAACAAAATTAAGTGCGCGGACGCATTCCGAATGTTGACTGTGGCATATGGTGAAGCTACCTTGGACCGAAGCAACGTTTATCGGTGGTACAAAATGTTCTCAGAGGGTCGAGAAGATGTGAACGACGAAGAGCGTGCCGGACGCCCGAGCACGTCAACAACAGACGAAAACATTGATGAAGTGAAGAAAATAGTATTGGCCAATCGTCGAATCACCGTTAGAGAAGTTGCTGAGGACCTAAACATATCGATTGGCTCGTGCCATTCGATTTTTACTAATGATTTGGGCATGAGACGGGTTGCCGCGAAATTCGTACCAAAATTGCTCAATTTCGACCAAAAACAGCATCGCATTAACATTGCTGGGGAGCAGTTGGACTCTGTCCGCGACGACCCAAATTTGCTCCAGAGGGTCATAACTGGTGACGAATCATGGGTTTATGGTTATGACGTGCAAACCAAAGCTCAATCATCCCAGTGGAAGCTGCCGCAAGAGTCAAAACCGAAAAAAGCGCGCCAAGTTCGATCGAATGTGAAGGTTTTGCTTACAGTATTCTTCGATTGCAGGGGCGTGGTGCATCATGAGTTCTTGCCACAGGGTAGAACGGTCAATAAGGAATATAACCTGCAAGTTATGCGCAATTTGCACGAAGCAATCCGCCAGAAACGCCCAGATTTGTGGAAGAAAAAAATTGGCTTTTGCACCATGATAACGCCCCTGCTCACACATCGTTGCTTGTGCGCGAATTTTTGGCCAAAAACAACACACTAACCGCAGCCACCGTATTCCCTAGACCTGGCCCCCTGTGACTTTTTCTTGTTCCCGAAACTGAAGAGGCACATGAAAAAACGACGCTACGCTACTATTGAGGAGATAAAGACGGCATCGAAGGAGGAGCTGAACAAGATCAGAAAAAAAAATTTTTTGAAGTGCTCCGAGGATTGGAAAAGACGTTGGCACAAGTGTATAATATCTGATGGGGATTACTTTGGAGGAGACAAAATAGATATTCAGGAATAAATAAATAATTTTTGAAAAACACAAAATTCGCGATACTTTTTGAACAGACATCGTACACCGATTGTCCGATGTTTCGAGCGGAAACCAAACTCGTGATATAGAATGAGATTTCTCTTATTGATAAGAGGCTTAAGCCTATGTAAGAACAGAGTCTCGAATACTTTGGATGGAATTGGTAATAGGTCTACCAGGTGTAGAAGTATGATACCGGAATTTCCCTATAGATGGTGCTAGCCATCAGTTTAGGGACCGTAAGACCGCTTCTGCAGCGCCATTATCTCCCTCTAACAGCTGACGAAGATTTTCAACACACAACAACCCAAGTTCCATACACCGGTATATTTTTCTATAACTTTAAACATGTCGAGTTTTGTGCCTACGAACTACGATTTGCGGATAGCATTGGTTTTTTTGTTATCATTTGAAGAAAACTGCTGCAAAATCGCATCGAATGCTTGTCGAAGCTTACGGTGAACATGCTCTTGGTAAAACAGTGTTTCAAGTGGTTCAAAAAATTCAAAAGTGGTGATTTTGACGTGAGAAACGAAGAGCGTGGGAAACCACCGAGAAAGTTCGCAGACAACGAATTGCAAGCCTTATGGGATGAAGATGATACTCAAACTCAAGAAGAACTCGCGGATGAATTGAATGTGACTCAGAAAGCTGTCTCAATTCGTTTGAAAGCCATGGGAAAGATTCAGAAAGTGGGAAAATTGGTTCCGCATGATCTGAATGAAAGACAGCAAGAAAATTGAAAAACCACTGGTGAAATGTTGCTCGACAGATACAAAAGAAAGTCCACCGTATCATGACAGGTGATGAAAAATAGATATATTTTAAGAATCCTAAGCGTCATAAATCATGGGTGAATTCAGGCGAATTATCGACATCCACTGCAAGATCAAATCGTTTTGGAAAGAAGACAATGCTCTGTGTTTGGTGGGATCAGAAGGGTATAATCTATTGATATATATGAGCTGCTAAAACCTGGTGAAACCGTTAACACTGATCGCTACCAACCGTTAACACTGATCGCTACTAACAGCAAATGATCGATTTAAATCGGGCATTGCGTGAAAAACGACCGGAATATGGAAAAAGGCAACACAAAGTCATTTTGCTCCGTGATAATGCCCCATCACACACAGCAAAACCGGTCAGGGAAACGATCGAAACGTTCAGTTGAGAAATATTAACGCATGCGGCTTATTCTCTAGACTTGGCTCCGTCCGATTATTATCTATTCGCATCAATGGGACACGCTCTCGCTGAACAACGCTTCAATTTGTATGAAAATGTACGGAAATGGCTCGAAAGCTGATTCGCTTCAAAAGAAGAAATGTTTTTTTGGCGTGGCATTCATAAACTGCCGGAGAGTTGGGAAAAATGTGTAAATAGCAATGGACATTATTTTGAATAAAATATTTTTTATCATTGTCAAACAACAGACGTGTAATTTTTACAAAAAATTCCGGTTTCATACTTGTACACCTGGTATACAAATTAGAATCCTCAGGAGCCTTTCCAGGCTAAAAAATAATTCTAACTTGGGCGACTTTCCACTGCAGGTGGCACTATTTTGATTCTTAAAATCGCATTAAATAACTGAGTCAAGTACGTGAAGCCCACATCAGGTAATTCTTTGAGTATATATCCAATGACAAGGTCATATTCTAGGCCTTTTTTGGAATCTAGTTTTTTAATAACTTCCTATATCAGATTTTAAAAAATTTCTAAGCCTTAGTCAGTTAGTAGGAACAAGGGTAAGTCAAGCGTATCCTCAATGAACTTTGTCTGTTCCTCATAACAGGGATGCGGCGAGAAAACCTTGGTTAAGTGGTCGGCAAATATATTTACCTTTTATTAATCATTCTGCGTCCATCCACCATTTGCGTTGCGCAGAGGAGCAGACCCAATTCTAAATTGTTTTAGTCTTCTTGTAGCTCTCCACAAAGAGTAGTCAGTAGAGGCTGTAGTATCAATCCTGTAAAGATAAGACTGAACACTGGGTTTTTTCTCAATTTCAAGAAGCTTTTTCAGTTCCTTAATAGTGTCGTTAAGCCGAATCTTTGTGCAAGGACATCTAGTCTTTTGTCATAGTTTTTGCAACCTTCCTTTTTCAACGACCATGTCATTGACTTTTTAGAAAAGGTGATAGTGTAGTTTTTTTATTTACTTGTTGGTGTTGAGTCCCAGGCCGCTCTCTGCACAGTCATATTAATGTATTCCACTGCGCCTATAATATCTTCTTCGGTCTTTAATCTAACGTTAGCATTTAGAGTATTCCCAAGAAGTTTTCGAAAGGTATTCTAATTAGTTCTCTTGTTGTGAAGCGTATAGTTTTCTGCTTTCAAAATTATCTCGCTAGTCAAGGCCACTAAAACAGAACAGGCCACTGAATCATCTGATATAATATCTAAACAAGTTTCGCTTTTGAGGCGGTTTTTGTTGATGCCTTTTATCACGCAGAAATCAATAAGGTCAGAAATTTTACATCTATCTGACGGCCAATAGGTTGGATTATTTGAAGATATGACGTCGAGACCCAGGGTTACGACACAATTGTGAAGTTAACGGCCTTTTGTTGTTGTGATCTTAGAACTCCAGAACGTATTCTTTGCGTTGTAATGGCTGCCGGCGATAAAATGATTACCTAAAGTTTTGAAAATGCCAACAAAGAAATCCTTCTTGATGTTATGCTTGGGAGGACAGTAGATCGCCGTGATAGTTATAGATCAATCTTCCACGATAACGGATGAAGCTATTGATAACGGATGAATTTTTTCAGAGCAGAATGGACTTATTAGGCAGTGCTTGATTTTATTTTAAATGAGGTTTGCAGTGCCTACATGAGCGGTCCCATCAGGAATGCATATATTATTAGCTCATTTTATTTGCTTCTTTTCGACCGCAAATTTATTTTTTTTATGCAATTGATTACATTACATACAGAAATTAATGAGATGCGTCAGTATTACAATGCCGGTTATCGATTTTCCTATTAACGATAGAATCAACTGTAGTAGTCAATGTGATTAGGTAAGCGTTCTTTAGTAAAACTTACTGCACTGAAGAGTTTCAAGGAAAACGGACTGAACTTTCCCGCTGTCAATTTGAACGATACATTCGCTTGCATCATGACAATTGTCAAAGATACTGCTTTCTTCGGAGGTAAATCATACCATTCGCAATCGTATGCCGATTGAGTAACGCTTAAACTCTAAATAATAAGAAAATTAGCGATAATGAATGAATAGTAAAAATGAGAAAAATTGAATGATTATTTGATGCTAGTTTTTTACTGACGAAGAGACGGTTCCTTAAATTTGACCAAAAATTGCATCCAAAAAAAGAAATTTATTATTATGATAAAGATTAAATTTCGCGGCATATAGTTTGTACCTAAGAGACACGCTTACCTCAGTGAGAAGCTGTTCGCCAATATAACAATAAAAGAAGAAATGTGTTATCACGTGAATTACGTGTACAATGTAGAATATTATATCAGCTCCCACCTGGCCTTCATTTATCGTCTATAATTACAAATTATAAGTATAGCTGTAATACCATAGCATTAACATTTAAACAAATATTTCATATCCAGTTGCGAATAATCTTTAGATCAAGTGATTTATTCTATCTGACTCACTGTAACCAAACGATATCCGGTCATACAGAGCATCGATGTACTGATCATCGTTTGCACAAGCAGAGTAATATTAAAATAATCCTCGATGACAGTAGCATACCTTAAATCAAGTCAAAGTTAACGAACAATTCGCAACATCACTTTATATGTTTCAATCTCAAACTGGATCCTTATTGGTATGAAAAACATAGAGACACAGTAAATTGCAAATATTGTTGTAAGTAAATCCATCCAACGCTTGACTCTAATAACTCCCTTCCCCCCTCCCTCGTTTCGTTTTGATTGAATGTCTAAATGCCTTTTGTTTTGAATTTCTGTTGTCTGTTCTGACCAAATGAAAACTCTGGTCGAAAAATTTCTGTAGGAAATTTCTACTTGGTTAATTATTCTCAATTATACCGAGTCAACATTTTGATGCTATTTTGACACTGTTAAGGATAGTTTGCGCTTATATAGGCTTACTAATAAAAATTTATTTTGACAATACTAATATTTATTTATATTTCTTTTTTAAACTTTTAATTTTACGTATTTAATTTTAATGTTTTCTTGAACAACATATTTTGACCAAAACAGCGAAAACAGAAATTTGAGATATTGTCAGAGTCAAAATAGAAGTAAATTATATTATTATAACTGAATTTATGAACCTTTTGCTATATTAACTGCTAGCCGTATTGCAGAATTAAAAGTTTAATATAAAGCCAAAGTTTTGACCCGAGATCTTATCTACAGTCAGTTGCATAAAAGCGTGTTATTCATAATTCTATTAATAGATATTGTATGAGTAAAATTTTTGGATGTTAATGTTGGCAATACATTGGACATAAACTGCTTTGAAAGTTAAGTTTCAGTTTAGTTTAATTATTGTGTTACAACCGGATATAAACAAAATGAATGCGATGTACTCTAGTCGTTTGAAGCAGTATTTTTATATAGTCACATAAAGGAATCAAAATTATCGTTGCAACTGCTGTCCATTACATGAGAAAATCTCAGCAGTTTGTCACGAAGTGAAATGTTATAAAGAGACGAAATATGTCGACAATCTGTCTGAAAGTGGTCGGCAGCGTTCTACCTCAGAAGAAGACGATAAAGTAGTATCAAGGTTTTTAAGGAAAACCCAATTTGCACCTTACGTCAAGTTCAGGAAATATTGTCCAAAAAGAGTATAGATATATATCTGAGAACGATTAAACGTCGATTACTTGCTTTTAGTTATTGCCAGCGAAGTACAAGATTCAAACCGTTTTTCGAGCTATTGCACGTAGAAAAATATCTACAGTGGGCTAAAGCTAGTATCGATTGTGATTATTCTAATGTAATCTTTATCGACGAAGCTTCCTGTTAAACGTGGGTTCTTAGAACATATGGGTGGTCGATTCGTGCAAATTCGTTAGTTCAGCGCATTGTAAAGTATTCAATTAAAATGCACCTATAGTGATGCTTCTGTAAACAAAATTTTGGAGTTTTGTACGTGCTCATAGATAAACTCAATACAGAAGGAATGATAAAAATTTATTAATGAGGTTTATTGAAGTCTGCTAGGAAATGGTTTGGCCCCAATATCAACTTGTGGGTATTCCAAGAAAATAATAACTTCTAACATCGAAGCCGTGCCTACACGACATGTAAACATGAAAATGGCATTACTACGATGGATTGGCTTTCACAGTCTTTTGATGCTAACCCGATCGAAAATATGTGAACTGCTATGAAAATCAAGATGAGGGAAAAACGTGTCTTTACTTTAATACAATTAATGTATTAATTACGTTCGATCTGGAAGTCACTTCCCGTAACTTTGGCGAGAACCTCGTAGAAAGCATGCCTCGACGTTGCCAAGCCATAATTGACAATGGAGGAGACTGGACGATGTATTAGGTAAATGCATTGAAGCGTATATAATAAATTTCAAGGTCATATATGTATTTTTAAAAATCTTTTCTTTTCTAGGAGAAATAGCTAACACGCGCTTGCACCACTGACTGTAAGTTTTCACGCAAACGAACATTTAGACAAATATTTTCGGTAGTAATAAGAGAGATATCGTTCCTGGTTGTCAAGTTCTCGTCTGGTTCCCGTTCATTTATACGAATTGAGATTTTCTGCGGCTAAAACTGTGCAGCAAAAAAAATTACGGAGCAAACCTGTAAAGTTCTTTGTGCCTATTCACGATAAAACCCAGTCTTTCTTGGAACTTAGCAAAGTTGTCAGGCCGGGTTGCATTCACCAAGCTGTTCAAATTTATCTTCAGCACCGCCAATTGACCGCACAGGTGCAGTGTCAGTACTGCCACAAACGAGTCGAAGCACGAGTAACAAATAGTTGTGATAATCGCGCCCATAGTCTCGCCGAACCACGTAAGCTCGAAATTGGGACTTTTCTTGTAGTTGTATGGGAAGAAGCTTGGGAACGGCAAACTATAGAGTTCTTCAAATTGCATATTGTTCCAAATCGACATCAATGTAAAAGCGGTTAACAAGAGATACGTGACTGTCGAGCCCAAAATAGATATTAAGTGACTTCTCTTGGCGTTTCGCATCATCGCCTGCCTTTCTGCTTCCGGTATTGGTCGCGTCCAGTCGTTCAATATTTGGCCAACCAATAACGTCAAAGCTTGGAAAAAATCTCTATTTGATACACACTTTTATTTGCTGCTTACAACATAACGCGTCTTAATAAAATATTAATGAAATTTATGTAATATCGTAATTAATTTTAAACGATAAAAAAAGTTGTGTAAAATGTAATACATTTCACACGTCCTAAATAGTCCACATCAATTTTTAATAAGTGTTAATTTAATATAAAGTAAATATGTTGTAAATTACCATTAATATTAAGTAAAAAATGAACACAAAATTAATATCTATAATATATTAATTAACATTGAAGTATAAAATATATTATTTTAACACTTATGTGTTACGAATATCGGCTCAAGAAAAATATTAAAATAACATAAACACAATATGTTAAATTAACACACAAATATGTTAAAAATTTAACACAAATATTTTAACAAAAATTGATTTTAACATAAGTACAAAATGCTTTTTACTGTACTCCTATAAAAGGGTTATATATTATATATCATATTTATAAACATTTAACACGGATTTCTCGATTTATCTTTGTATTATATAAACTATTATTTTTCTAACAGTATTGCAATGGGCCTAGTCAGCTACTTTAAAAGGATTTCATAANTTATACACATTGATCTTACATAAATGTTAATGTGATATCAATGCGAATACAATGAATGTATCCTACTTTATTTTATCATATTTAAATGAAAATCTTATAAAGATATATACAAAATTTTCTGCCAAATTTTCCGTATCTTTTCAGAAATTGATTACAAAGTTATATAAAAATAGTTCTTTAAAACATTTTTGATTGGAGCCTTGATATATTTGGTATATACAAACAGCAGGATTTCTGTATCAGTTAAATGTTTACGTTTCAATTTTCAAATATTTATTGTTTTCATCACACATTGAGCAATCATGTATTGAGTAATACTCAAATTCAATCTTGTACCTATTTTCACCGTACAAAAACATTTATAATTTTTTATAACCAATATGATATAAATTTTTCAAAAGAAAGTCCGTATTTTTACGTCAAAGTTTTTACATATGGCGTCCCTTTAACGGATTCATTGTAACACTGATTTCCAATGATTATTTCAATGCTCAACTCAAGTTTGAATCAGCAAACTGCTAAATGAATGCAACTTGCGACACATACGAGGGTTGCTACTTATATTTCTGGCCTAATAATGAAAATACAAATATTTATGATCGAAATTGGTTTTATTATTTTTCAAAATATTCACCATGATGATCAATACACTTTTGCATGTGTTCGAACCAATTTTCGAAACACTTTTTCCACTCCGATTGAGGTAACTGCAAAACATGCGTTTTGAATGCATCAACCGCTTCTTCGGGTGTCGAAAATCGTTGACCACGTGATTTATTTTTGATAAGCGAGAAAAAAAAAGTCATTTGGTGCCAAATCAGGGCTGTACGGCGGATGACACATCAATTCNTTGCTACTTATATTTCTGGCCTAATAATGAAAAAATCAAATATTTATGATCGAAATTGGTTTTATTGTTTTTCAAAATATTCTTCATGATGATCAATACACTTTTGCATGCGTTTGAACCAATTTTCGAAGCACTTTTTCCACTCCGATTGAGGTAACTGCAAAACATGCGTTTTGAATGCATCAACCGCTTCTTCGGGTGTCGAAAATCGTTGACCACGTGATTTATTTTTGATAAGCGAGAAAAAAAAAGTCATTTGGTGCCAAATCAGGGCTGTACGGCGGATGACACATCAATTCGATGTTTTGGCCGGCTAAAAATTCCTTTTTTGACCCGATGTGTGAGGGTTCGCATTGTCATGATGAAGAATGATTCGCCTCTTCTTCTGCTTTTCTCGAATTTCTCCGATGACTTCTGGCAAACAAATGGTCGTGTACCATTCAGAATTGACCGTCCTACGGTGCTCTAACGCCACTGTCGCCACGTGACCGGTAATGCCGAAGAAACAGGCAACCATTTGCTTCGATGTGCTTCTTCTGCGTACAACTTTTGTTGGATTTGACTAGTCTTGGAAGACCCATACAGTCGATTGCTGTTTTGTTTCGGACTCATATGCATAGATCTATGATTCGTCACCTGTGTAGATGTTATACACAGCCTTTGATACACATTGAATGTATTTTTTTAACATTTCCATGCACCAATCAACACGAGTCTTCTTTTGAGTGTTTGTCAGATTATGCGGGATCCAACGCGAACAAATTTTTTTTACTGACAAATTTTCATGCAATATCTTATTAATGCTTGTCATAATAATGCCCAAAGATTCCTCAATTTCACGATATGTCACATGACGATCCTTCTTTATCAGTTCACACACAGTATCGATATTTTCTGGCACAACAACCGATTTTGGACGACCTTCAGGGAATTCGTCCTGGAGCGAACGTCGGCCACGATTGAATTCGTTTTACCAGTTTTTTACAGTGCTGTAGGATGGTGCTTTCTCGATGTATAAAGAATTAAGTTCATCGATGCACTCTTGTTTTGATAATCCACGTCGAAAATTATGAAAAATAATCGCACGAAAATGTTCACGAGTTAATTCCATTTTTTGCCCAACATAAATTTTTCAATTCACTGTAAACAATACAAACCGCGCTCAAATAACAATGTGTTCTTATGTTCTTATGTTCAACAAGGTCAAGTTTCCAATGACAACGTCAGATGGCGCCTGGCAACATTTACTGCTACCAAGGTCAGAAATATAAATAGCTACCTTCGTATATATGTTCGCTGGCTCATTGATCTTGTTGGTTCTGTATCAGTTATATATTTAATTTGTTATATACTGTGGGTTGTTTTGTATATGTAAAATAACGAGATGCGGTAATATTATAGCGCTGGTCAAATGCGTCTAAATACCTTTTCTATGGTATCGCAAGAATAGCTGTTTTATGAACGCTAAGAAACATGGCACATTGATTGACAAATTTTGAATTATTTGGGACAAATTTGTGGACATGATGAATAAGTGCGCATTTATCGGCAGGCATACGAATAGCAGCACAATGATCAACGTTGACCAAAATATCAAGTTCGAGATATATCGTTTTGCTCGTGAAGTCTTGATCGGTTCAGGCCAGACACCCAGAAACCACATATTGTATTTGCTCCAACCCATCGCAAAATGCATCGAATCCATTTCCGGCAAGTAATAGCTCAAGATTATATCAGGCGATTTGTAATCTTATCTTCGCGCTGGCTACCAATAATCACTTCATCATTGAACGTATATCAATGTACGTTTTACTTCTTCTTTCTATTAGTTATATATGATGTTAATAGCAAGAACAGAACAAAAATAACAGGAGAAGCAATGAGACGAAATTATAGACATAACAACGTTTAAATGCAATTCAGAAACGATAAATATCGCGAAAATAAACTTCGCCGACTGTGTTTGATAAAAAACAACAAACATATAACCCAAAGCCTTTTTTCGACACTGCTGTAACCTCGTTGTTTCTACAACTGACCATTTTCTGTGAAATCACCTCAATGGGTTGCTCATTACGCATGCTCGTTGTCAATACAGAAGAGTACTGAGATTGCCTACAGGAAAGTTTTCATCGTCGATTCAGACCGACGGAATAATTTAGACATACATATAGGCAAGGACGTGTCTTCTGTTTCTCCAGATATATCATCTAGAACACTTGCGCCCTTTGAAGGATTAAAGTTCTGAATTGCGGAAACTGTTTTGTGTTATTTTCACTTGTACTTATTGCAATAACGTAGAGTTGACTCGTATACGAAAAAATGTCAATACGTTTCCTCGCGAATATACGTGAGAGAGAGAGAGAGAGAGAGAGAGAGAGAGAGAGAGAGAGAGAGAGAGAGAAGGAAATTTAATGATATAAAATTGTTCAACTATAACTGTTACATGAATATTATTATCGTAATTACGACAGATATTATCTGAGGTCAGGAATCATACTTTACTATCGGTTACGGTTAGTAATACCGAGAGGTAACCGATTAAAGTTTTCACGATCTGAAATGCGATAATAAAATACGATAATAAAATTCGATGCGAAATACAAAAAGGCGAAATGCAATACAAGATGTTATGTGTGCATAACATGCGCTCATTCGCGATATCCTTCACGTGTGGATATTGGATGTTGAATCAAAAAATAAAAAACTATTTTGAAAATTGATTGAATCTTACATAAAAATGCTTCGTGACCTTTTACTGATTTCAATCGAAAAAATCATTTTTAAAATGAAATTTTTAATTTTCGGTACAGAAAGAAGATATCGAATTGTTAAACGAATTTGTTCAATATTTATATCATGCACGTTTTCAATTTCAGTCGTGGTAATTAAATGGAGTAATGTAGTGATTATAACTTATTTTGAATAACGTTTCGATTAACATAATGAGTATTTATCTTACTAAACATTTGCAAAGAGAATACACCGAACTTGCCCGCAGTCAAATAAAGCGGCGCTGTCGATCTGCGCATGATAAACAAAAGGTTTCTCTCATCTTTTCCTGGTACGTTAAACCAGTTGGATTCATATGCTGTGAATCCCATCTCGATACTCTTAATAACTAAATATAATTATTGAGTTAATTGTAAATTCGTTTGACATATTTCCTTTTTCAATTAATAGGATGGGTATAAATCGGTTACATTCTATGATAAATATATGCAAATATTGCTGAAACGTTGGTGAAATATCGTATACAACAGCTTGTAAGAAATTAGGTCCCACTTTTCGAATTTATTTATTTTGACAGCTGTGCTGATTTGTGCTAAGTTTGTGCTATATTGTGCTCGAATGATAAACTTATAATATGAAAAATGTGCGAGAGAAATGAAAAAAATATTTTTTGCCAACTCTCCACTTTTCGATATTTGAAATGTTTTTAATTATGCTAAGTTGTGCTGAGTTGTGTTAATATTATGCTAAAGTAATACTTTCAAAAAATAATAATGAAAGAAATAAAACGAAAAAAAACGATTTTGGCTAATTGGAACAAAATTAAGGTTTACTTTCGTATTTTTTAACCAAACGATATCAAATTGCATATCTGATTTATGAAAGCATAGCACAAGTCAGCACAAATTTCAGTTTCTCTGGTACAAGGATATTAAGGGTACTTTACTATTATTCGCAGCTTTTCACGCTAGCAGTTTATGTCCATAATCACGATTTCTAGACTTCATATCAAAGTAAAATTGTACATCTGAGTTGTTCTGGCTTAACACAAATCAGCATAATGCTCAAATACAGACTGACACAAAAATATTAAGGGCCCTTTACTCTTAAAACCGGCCCTTCGCGTTCGCAGTCTATGTCCATAATTCTGCGATGGCACGAAATATAGAAATTATGGTTATGGACATAGACAGAAAGCATGAAGAGCCGCGTTCAAGAGTAAAGTGCCTTTTAAATTTTTGTGCTATCGAAACTGAAACTTGTGCCAATTTGTGCTGAAACGTGTGCACAACTAAGCACTATTAAAAAAATTGCAAAGATCGAAAAATGGAGAATTGAAAACAAAATTTTTTTACATTTTTCTGGCACATTATTCATATTACAAGTTTATCATTCGAGCACAGTATAGCATAAATCTAACACAAATTGACACAACAATCAAAAGAAATAAATTCGAAAAGTGGGGACCTAACTTCTTAAAGGCCGTTGTATACGATTTCCCAAAATCGTTTTTTTCTTGTTTTATTTCTTCTATTATTATTTTTCGAAAGATACTACATTAACAAAATGTTAACATAACTTAGCACAACCTAGCACAATTAAAAAAATTACAATAATGAAAAAGTGATAGGCTGTTAAAAAAACCGTTTTTTTTTTACATTTTTCTTACGCATTTTTCATATTACAAGTTTATCATTCGGGCACAATGTAGCATGAAGCTAGCATAAATCAGCATAACTGTTAAATAAATTCGAAAAATGAGGGGCTAATATCTTACAGGCTAAACAACGATGACAATATTTTAATGAATAATTTGCTGCCATTGAGTACAATAAAATCAGATTTAATTAAAATATCAAACCGAACTTTTGATCAAAAATTGAATATATTTAATGCATAAAAATATTATCTGCATTTTTGTTTTCACAATCCATTTTTAATGTTGAAAAAACGAAAAAATATCACAATTATTTATTATTAACCGACAAATTAAAATAATTATCACATTCTGAATTCATATTTCTATTGCATAGATATATATTTTTTTATTCCGTTATATCGTTGCTCTCGCAAATCAATACAGTGATCGATTATATCACTCTGACTATATCACACAAAGAAAGATAGGAAATGATAAAAAACATCGATCCGCAGAGAGTTGTGCACACCCGGGTTCACAAGTCGATAATTGATTCTGTATCAGTAATTGATTTTTTGGACCATTCGATTTGATAATTACGAGATTTCTCATTGATGCAAAGGAGAGTAGACGATATATTTACAACAGATCCACTTGATATTTTATTGACCCCTTTATTGTCAGTGACACATATATGCGCGAAAAATGTCGTGTCACTTTTTATGACATGTTATATACGCGCATCTTGAGAAAGACATATTTATGAGAATAGTTTGAAGAGTAACTTGGTCCAAGTACTCACAGAAGGCATGAGTAACAACTATATATGTGATCATATACGAAGGTAGTTTGAAAAGATTGGTAAAAAGGCAAATGAAATATATTAGTTTTCAAGCTTTTATGGCTACTGTGCGCACGTGGTCTTGTCTTTTGAGAGCGAAAGGAGCATTCAAAATAACACAACAGCGAATTAACAATAACACAATTAATCTTCAGTTTATTTTTTCTTTAAAAAGACACAACACACGCGTGAGAGTTCCGCGACGCACTCACTCTTAGAAATATTAACAGAACCGAAAGTATAAAGTCTCTTAGAAATATTAACAGAACCGCAAGTATTTACAAAAGTTCTCTCGAGTAATTGTGTAATATAAAAGATAGATCGCAATTGACGACGAGCAATCGACAACGCGTAGCACAAGCATGAATACGTCCTGTCATCGAACTATGCATAAACGTATTGTAATAGATATATAGCAATTGACGACGAGCAATCGACAACGCGCAGTACAAGCACGAATACGTCTTGTTACCGAGCTATGCAGAAACGTACTGTTTTTCGGGACCAGCGGCTCACGAAGATGTTTCGCTTTCTATTGTCTCGCGTTACCAAGACACGAGAATAACATGACCAAATAAAGAAATAACGCGCGTGCCTAGCGATCGCCGACGCGCTGTTGTCGGCTGATCGTAGACAATCGCCTCTTGCGAGCGACAACACGGAACACGTGATTCGCACGCATCACGGCTGTATTGAGTGACTCGCAACAGCTGTCGATACAATCTAATTGCGTTGCTTCCTATGCCGCGAATCAGCGTTCTGTCAACGTTTCGCAAACATTGCAGTTTGCATCATTAGGGCTTGGAGTTCTGATACTAAGCCCTCTTGGGTATTGGTTGTCTTTATATACTTTCTATTCCTTTCTATACTTCTTTATCCTTAGGGAGTAGGTAAGTGGAAAAGGGGAAGAGGAGATTGGTTCCAGCCAATCAGCGTGTTCTTTATTAATTAACCGGCCAATTAAAAAACCGGGAAGGCAATATGACAAATAGGATTCACTTGCATCTTGTCTCAGTTGGGGTTGTTAGGATGTTTTAAAATTTCCAAGTCTTCACGATGTTTTCTGGCGAAGTAGCCTTGTGGAGCCAGTATAGAAGCCGGTATAGTAGCCTTATCATATTGTACGGAATGTTCAGTTTCCATCCAGTATTCTACTAGGGCTGGTTGAGAAAAGTGATCATATTTGATTACTTTCTTCACTACCTCACTTTGGTGTACCGCTGGTGTTTCTTGATCCGTGTACTGATTTTCCTCTCAGTTTCTCCTATATACACTTTTCCACAGGAGCATAAAAAGTGAAACACATTATTTTGGGAAAAATAAATTTTATTTTTCAACATTATCCACTTTGAAGGCTACACACAAAGTCCAGCGATTCTTCAATTTTTTCATTCAATCAAAAAAATATGTTTTGTCAAGCTCTGAAAATAATCATTGATGGCGGCGATAGCATCCTGATTGGGCGAACATTTTTCGCTTCAAGCCAAATTTTTAAATTTGTGAACAAGAAGAAGTCGCACGGGTATAAGTCCAGGAAATATGATAATGAACCAATTCGAAACTTAATTCACGCCATGTATCATTACGACGGTCTGCGTGTGGGGCGACGCATTATCCTAGTCAAAGAGTATATTTTTGCGCGACTATCTTGGTTGTTTTTCCTTCAATTCGTTTTTCCAACAGTTCAATAATGTATAATAAGTTTATGTACAATAGGTTCCCATAAGTTATTGTTACTTTACACTTTTTTTGTGATTTACAATCAATTTATAGTGTTGTAGAAACGAAAAAATGTCGCGATTATTTATTATGGATCGACAGATGGGAAAAATAATCATTTTTTCTATTTATAGTTTTATTGCGTAGAACGCACTTAACCTTTTCCAAGTCAATCATGATGATACTTTGGGAATTTCAAAAAATAATCATTAAATTCCCAGCCAACGAAACAGTCTTTGTCTTCTTCGGCGCACTTGTACCAGTCGTTGTACTTTGTTTTATCTTGTTTGGACTCTGGTATGAAATAGTGGATCCAAGTTTCGTCCAGAATGACGAATCGACACAAAAAGTCCATTGGATTACAATTAAACATTGTCAAATTTTGTATTAAAATTTCCATTTGAATGCGTTTTTGGTCAACAGTCAACAACCGCGATACTCGTCGCGCAGACAACTTCTCCATATTCAATTGTTCGTGTAAGATATCGTGCACCTTCAATTGAGATGCCTACAGCCTTAGCAATCTCGCGTACATGCACTCGGCAGTCTTTCATTATGAAAAATTTTTTCACTGATTTCTTCCGTGATAACTTCAATTAGGCATCCGCAGGATGATTCATTTTCAGTGCGTGTACGGTGCATGTACGGTGATGTTTAAATTCATGTATCCAAAAATAGTTTTTAACGTTGGTGCAGAGTTTTTCTGAATCTCATCCAATTTGTCTTTGAAACGGATTTAATTTTCATTTATATAATATATATTTTATTCGTTATGTAAATATATAAAAAAATACTTATATAATTGCGTAAAATAACACAGATAAAACATGTAGCAAAATAACATGTGTAAAAATGCGTAAAAAACGGCTGTGTGATTTTACAAACGTAAGTGTATAAAAATTACACATTTGTGCTTGCAATATATAATTCTGGTCGAAATAAGGTTTTTTAATAGGGGCCTGAAAAACCCTTCCCTTACAAAAGTCTTGTGGACAATATATAACATACCACATAAAGGCCTGGTCATTTTACCTTACAAGGCTCTGATTTATATTACGGACATTATCGAGTCCTTAGAGTATTATAAACATTTCTATACGGATTGTTTCAATACAAGCGTTTCGAGCAATAATGATAAATGAATAAAATTGTAATTCGAGGTGTGATCGAATCCTTTTTTTTAGAAGGGAAAACAATGAAAAAAATCCATAAAAAGATTTTTCCTATATTGGATGATTCATGTTCTTCTTACGAAAACGTTCCACTTTGGATAAACGAATTCAAACACTGAATTCAATTAAGTATTGGGTTGTCAAATAAGTTCGTTCAGTTTTTTAATCGGATTAGGTTTACTCGTTCTGCTATCTCTTTTCCACAACGCTATCGCACAACGCGCTTGCGCAGCTGAAAAGCGACGTTCCACCTAACCTATTTGTAAACATACGTCGGTTAATACCAGAGTATTGTGCGTACTGCACGGTCGCAAATATGGAAGAAAAGAACGTCCATTTTCGCAATATTTTACTTTTTTATTTCAAAAAAGGAAAACGAGCTGCGGAAGCTCATAAGAAGATTTGTAATGTGTATGGGGACAATGCTTTAACAGAACGTGTGTGTCAAAAATGATTTGTCAAATTTCGTTCTGGAGATTTTGATGTTAGTGACGCGTCCCGTTTTGGTCGTCCAGCAGAGATTGATTTAGCTGTAATAAAAAATACCTTCTACAAAAATCCATCGCAAACAGTACGAGAGATTGCTACGACACTTAATATATCCCACACAAGTGTAGAAAACCATTTGCGTCAGTTGGGATACGTTTCTCGCCTCAATGTTTGGGTGCCGCACGAATTGACCCAACTTAACCGCTCGCATTTCCATCTGCGACGTGCTGCTGAAACGCCAAGAAAACGATCCATTTTTTAAGCGGTTGGTTACGGGAGATGAAAAGTGGATCGTCTACGATAACGTAGTACGTAAAAGATCATGGGGAAGCAGCAGTGAACCACCACAAACAACCTCGAAGGCAGGATTGCACCCGAAAAAAATTATGCTCTCAGTGTGGTGGGATTATAAAGGTATCATTTATTATGAGCTCTTACCATCAGGCAAGACGATCGATTCAACTGTATATTGCTCCCAATTAACGGAATTGAATCAAGCAATACGTTCGAAACGTCCAGAATTGACAAATCGAAAAGGAGTCGTCTTCCACCACGACAATGCCAGACCCCATACTTCATTAACTACTCGGAACAAATTGTTAAGGCTTGGCTGGGATGTTTTGCCTCACCCTCCTTATTTACCGGCACTCTCTGATTATCATTTGTTCCGGTCGCTGCAAAATTCTCTGAACGGGAAAAACTTTACCAATAATGAAGCTGTTAAAACGCAAATGGATCAGTTTTTTGCCGGTAAACCTTAGACGTTTTATGAATGTGGGATTATGAAAATTGGTAAAAAGATGGCAAGAAGTCATAGAAAAGAATGGTCAATACATTATTGATTAGTATATATTTTGTATATTAAATAAATTGTATTTTATACCAGTCAAAAAAACCGAACGAACTTATTTGCCAACCCAATAGAATAAGATAATATCGAAAATGTACCACGTTCTGAAGATCCGAGAACAATTGTCACGTTAGAAAATATCAATAAAGTCTATAATATGGTTTTGTCCGACGGGCGAGTAAAAGTGCGCTCGATAGTAGAAGCCATGGCATCTCAATTAAGCGAATTTATTTCATTTTGTAATATGAATTGAATATATGAAAAAACTTTCGGCAAGATAGGTGCCGCATTTACTCACTGCAGAGCAAAAACGAGTTCGTATGCGAATATCAGCTAATTCTTTAAAAGTTTAAGAAGAATCCAACGTATTTCATACAACGTCTTGGGATCATGGATGATACTTTCATTCATTATTACACACTTGAATCAAAAACACAATTCAAATAGTAGGCTAAACGAAACGGCTTCGAAAAAAGCGAAAACCGTATTTACCTGGAAAGATGATGGCGTCAGTATTTTGGAATACAAAAGGAGCTCTTCTGATCGATTATTCTTTTCTGTACTGGGAATACAAATTAGTTTGGTCCGTTTTTTGTGGTCAAAAATGCAATTATTTCAGAACAAAATGAATGAACAGATTAATCAAAGTATTGTCCATCGCTGGCTATTATTTTTCCCACCTCTCAGGCAATTTTCGAATTCCATCTAGAAAAATTATCTCGTCTTTTGAGGCGATTAAAGTTAGGAGCCAATTCGATTCCTTCGAAAGAAGTGAACTGGTGACCTGCCAAATCGTGCATCCGTCGGAACAACCAATAATCAGAAGGAGCAATGTCCAGCGAATACGGCGAGTGCGGTAAAATATCCCACTTACACGTCTCCAAATAATTTTTTACGACTTTTACGACATGAGGCCGAGCGTTATCATGCAGAAGACTAACTTTGTCATATCTTTGCTCTTATTACGGCAGTTTTTCTCGTAATGCATGGCTCATACGAATCAATTGTAGCATATACCGATGGCCCGTAATAGACTGGCTAGGTTGTAGCAGCTCATAGTATACAACACCCTTTTGGTCTCACCAAATACACAGCATGACCTTCGAACCATGAATATTAGGCTTTAGTGTTAATGTTGAGGTCGATGGCAACGATTGACCGGGCATAGCGTAATATTTTTTCTACTCGGGGTTATCGTAGAATATCCATTTCTTATCCCCAGTTACAACCCGATATAAAGAAACCCTTTTTTGTTGCCTTTGAATCAGCTGCTCGCAAGTGAAAAATCGCTTTTCAACGTCTCTCTGTTTCAGTTCATAAGGCACCCAAATGCCTTGCTTGTGAAGCATTCCTATGGATTTCATTCGTACGAAAACGGCTTGTTGCGGAACTCCCAATGATTATGCAAGCTCTTCTTGCATTTGCCTCGGATCTTCATCGAGTAATGCCTCCAATTCTTTGTCTTCAAATTCATTTGGCTGTTCAGAGCGAGGCTTGCTTTCAACGCTAAAATCGACATTCTTGAAACGTCGAAACCATTCCCTACATGATTTATCAGTTGGAATATTGTCACAATAAACTTCTACAAGCATTCGATGCGCTTTAGCTGCACTTTTCTTTCAATTAAAGCAGAAAAATGAATCCTCCCGCAAAAGCTGCTTAGTTACCACAAAATTTGACATAGCGCGAGATTGCGTCCACGATAATAATAAACGCGTGCACACACACACACACACACACACACACGCACACACACACACACACAAACAAAAGAGATTTAAATTCGACCGTGCAACCTTTATGCGGTACACTTTGGGTAATGTTAATGCCTGCAGTATCGCATCTTTTAAGTCGCATAATTCGGAAAGTTCTTATGGAGAAAATGTGTGTAATTAGTTCGTGAATATAAGTGCATATCGGCCAGCGATTTTCTGAGCACGCAGCGAGAGGTCGTGTGCGGTACGAACAACGTTTCGGATAAGTCTCAACATCAGGTATAAGAATATTTAACGATAAATAGGGGGTTTTAAGATTTTTATATTGACCTTAATAACGCTTTTCAAGGTCATTCTAAGTCCAAACAATTATCAATGTGTGACAGCTTTTTTAAAAACCTACAACTTTTTTCTAAACATTTTTTTTTAATGATTATTTTTTTATAATAATTAGCCGTTCCGGAACTTTTGGCAGACCCTGTCAATACTTACACTGCAGCATTTGCATATGAGATATTACTTTTAACTATCTTATTATTTTTTAAGTTTTAGAAATTGAATCTGAAATTGAATTTTCGACTAATTATTGAATCCGGCATCTTGAATTTTGAAAATATATTAGATTCATATTCAGCGACCTTAAAAATCTTCATATTAAAATTTTTATACAATTTTGAAAACTTTTTTTCCACAATTTTGACACGAAAGATTGTTTTTTGCCTTACAGCGAAGTGGGTAATATCATCACTGTACAGGGTGCGCCGTTAGAATCTGGACATGAAAATGTTTTATCAGAAAAGTCGTTTATTAGAGGCAATTATTAGAGATGTAAGGGAATAAGGATTTATTAGAGATATAAGGAAATGCTTTAATATTGATCTTAAGAGATCTTTCTTGAATCTTCTCACTAAATACAGCCGTCCTGTGCCTCAAATACCGCCTCGATCCTGGTCTTAAAGCGCGAGCATACTGTCTTTAACTGGACCCGGTTTATGGTCGCAAACTCCGTTTCAATAGAGGTCCGGAGGAAGGCTACATTGGGATACCTAGACTTGTCGGTAACTCTCTTGACTACACCTTATACGTAATAAAGTAGTAATCAAGAAAGTTCAGGTCGAAATTATTGGGAGGTCAGAAGTCGTTGGACCTTCGACATGTCGACGTTGTCAGAGAGCCACTTTTGTACCAAATGATTTATGTAAGCGAGTGCGCTGACTTGCTGGAAGATACGCAGCCTCCCTCAAGCCATGGCCTCCATCCAAGGCTTTACCACTATTCTCAAGATCTCCAAATAGACCTCTTGCGTAACCGTTTCCGCCTTTTGAGCTCTTTGAATGAATTCCGGTATCCTTGTTGCCTTTTTCTTTGGATATTCCTCGCCAAGGTGGAGAAGCTCTCCTCAAACTCCTGTGAAGCCGCGTTTCTAGATAATATCATGCTACGTCAACCTAGAGTATCTGAGGAATCTTATTATTTCGTTTGGCGTCCTTTCGACGTAAAGACTTTCAATAATCGCCGTCAATTTCAATAATCTGCGGTTATATTCCAGGCTTAGCCCGATCAACTCGGCCATTTCGGGGTTATAAACGTCTTACCCATGTATTTGGTCTATCTTAGCGCCAAGTGACACTAACAGCTGAATTCTAACGGAAATTTCAAATTCAATTTTTCCAAATTCTAATAGATAGATAAATAGATATTCTAATAGCGCACGCTGTACAGGTATCTAGTTATCTATTCGATATGTAGAAAATATTATATATTATTATTATATAAGTATCGACCAATTATCAACAATCTAGTCGTTACCTAGTCGGTATTATATTCAAGTTAAATTGTTATATATATATGTATTGACTTGATGTGGATATAATATAAATTAGATAACGACTAAATCGTCAACATCTATGCAATATCTTCTAAATATCGTGATAAAGTTTCATAAATATTAAATTGAACATTGATTTTCACATATTTTCGATTTGACTTCAATATGATTTCTCTTGGATTTTTCATCAACATGTGAACTTGAGGGGTGACGTTCAATTATGTCGCGCTGTAATTCGTTGTAAAATTCAGACTGACTTCTGTTGGAATTATCGATCACGGTCTCCATTTTCCGTTCTTGTTCTAGCATTATTTTATGGAGTGTTCTTCAACATTACATCATTATGTGTGAAATTTATTGAATTTAAAATTTAATTTACTCCGTTTTAACCCATAATGAGCCTGAAAAAATATTGAGAAACATGAATTTCAAATTTTTTAACGTAATGGGGCCCACGTAACTCAAAAAATTTTAAATCAAAATTTTCTGACTAGCCGTGTTCCCCGGAAAATAGTTGAAACATTTACTTTGAATGACACCTGGTGCACATATGGTGAATCATATGATTACAAAAATCGTCATTTTAAATGATTAGAATTTTTGATAACAATATCTAATCGTTGTTTTCTCAATTTTTATTTTCTAACTATTCTTAGTCAATTAATTAAAAAGATGATGCAATGAATTATTAGGTGAACAACTTTGCTCCCGCCGTTTCCCTATACATGGCTTTAGTGGAACTTAGTGCTCAAAGTAAATAGATCATAAACGTCATACAATCAAATTGGGCATCTGTCAACATAACCTAATAGTTACAATAATCGATTTATATTTGTACTATAAAGTTATCGTCGATTGACGATGTCAGTTTACGAGCCGAATTCTCGTCATTTGCGGGAGGTTTTACTTTTCTGCTTCAATATGAAGAAATCTGCGGCTCAGGCTTATCAAATGCTCTCAAATATCTATGGTGAGATCGCTATTATTGAAAGAACGTGTCGTGAGTGGTTTCAACGCTTCACGAACGGTGATTTTCACGTCGAAAATCAGCATAGCGGTGGAAGAGGAAAGATTTTTGAAGATGCTGAATTGAAAGCATTACTTGATGAAGACTCGTGTCAAACTCAGAAAGAACTGGCACAATCATTGGAAGTGACTCAACAAGCCATTTCGAAGCGCCTCAAAGTCATGGGAATGATTCAAAAGCAAGGGTATTGGGTGCCGTACGAGTTGAAGCCAAGAGATGTTGAACGGCGTTCGTTTGCTTGTAAACAGCTGCTTGAGAGGCAAAGACGAAAAGGATTTCTGCATCGCATTGTGACTGGAGATGAAAAATGTGTTCATTACAATAACTCCAAGCGCAGAAAATCATGGGGAGTTCCCGGCCATGCTTCCACATCGACGGCCAAACCGAACATTCATGGCTCCAAGGTAATGCTCTGTATTTGGTGGGATCAGCTCGGCGTAGTGTATTACGAGCTATTAAAACCAACTGAAACAATCACAGGCGATCGGTATCGAACTCAATTGATGCGTTTGAACCGAGCATTGAAAGACAAGCGGCCGCATTACGCCGAGAGACACGAGAAAGTGATTTTGCAGCATGACAATGCTCGACCCCATGTTGCAAAAGTGGTTAAGACATACTTGAAAACGTTGAAATGGGAAGTCCTACTCCACCCGCCGTACTCTCCAGACGTTGCACCTTCGGATTATCACTTGTTCCGATCAATGGAACACGGCCTGGCTGACCAACACTTCCAGTCTTATGAAGAAGTCGGAAAATGGATAGATTCGTGGATTACCTCAAAAGATGACCAGTTTTTTTGACGCGGGATTCGTGCATTGCCCAATAGATGGGAGAAAGTAGTGGACAGTGATGGACAATACTTTGAGTCATAAATTTATCTCCATTTTTTTACAATAAAGCCTCAAATTTAAAAAAAACGGCGAGAGCAACGTTGTACACCTAATAGTAATAGTTGAAAACAAACGTTTATAATAAAATATTGTCACGGGAAAAAAACTATTGTAAACGAAAACATCGTCCCACTATTTTCTTTCCCTAACGGGGGAGAGATGTTGTAAGCGCAACAATGAAGTATGTCGATGACCATAAACGAAACCGCGGCCCGAATTACCATACGTCGCTATGCGGAAATGCAACCTGGCATTCTTGCAATAGAAATATCGAAATCAGCATGGTCAGCGTCCTCGTTCAGGTGACGCTGGCACATCAAAACCATCCCCTCTTATTGAGACATAAGAAAAGGATACAAGTGGACGTGACTCCGGCGCGGGGGCGACTCTAAACTCTCAAATCTCGGGTACCGACACGCTGTCGGTTGCGTACATAATATTGTATCGGGCGAATACGTAATAAAGACAAGTTCAGTTTCTTCTACAACAAGATAGTTTATTCGTCACCGCCTCCTACCGCTCCAACGTGCAGGGCACCCCCACGTTACTCGCGACGACTCGATCGCGCAACAACTGTAATCGTCTCGCGAATTCAATCGAGCACGTTGGCCCTACAGTTCGCGTTTAATTCGCGCGAGTTCTTCCATTTTTCCACTGCGTTCTTCGAAATATTCTATCAATTTGTGACCCGGACCCCGTCAGTCGGTGGACGTTCATCCTGCCCCGGCTGGTGGGATGGTCGTTTCCGGTGTCATTCGGTTGACCGTGTTTCGGTGTCGGTGGCCCTGGCGTAGCTCGCCGGATCTCCAGGCGTCCTTGTGTGATGGTGTGTGTGTGTGTGTGTGCGTGTGTGGACGAGCGAGTGAGTGAGCAAATAAAGTGAGTGAGCGAAGATTGAATATAGTTGGTTTATTCTAATGCCAAGATGTTTAAGCATACATTATACTCGTGACAAGTGCTTGCTGTTCGCCTTTTAACGCCGGTAAATATTACGGTGACAGTGCCGGTGACGGAATCTCGTATTTATCTTTCGGCCGTGTATTGACGGTTCGCTCGGTGTTTCGGCGGATCGGTGTTCCCGGAACGGATCTAGAGCAGCTGTGTTGCTCACAGCGAGGATTCCGCGGCGTTAGCGGAGAGGGGGCGCGGTGTTGACGGTTCGGCGTGTTGAAGTTTCGCGGCTTTAAATTCGACGGTCTCGCATCGGAGTGCAACGGCGGAATGCACCTGCTTGACTCGGCGTCGCGGTACGCGGTTCGCGGTTCGGTTTACGGTACGCGGTTCGGTGATTGCTGCACGCGGAGTGTCGGTCGACTCCCGGTGCGGAGGACACGCGGTATCGTGCCTCTTTACAGAAACAGTAGAGTCAGCCGGGCGAGACTAGCCGAAGTGCAGCCGGCGGTCGGTCGGTTCGCGGTTCACAGCGCGGTCGTGGCACCTCCGGTGAGGTGCGGCGGAGAGACACGCGTTGTCTCTAAGGATACGGCGCGGTACGCGGAACAGTATTCCGAGGCGTTCGCATACCCCGGAGGCGCAGAGCCCAACGGCTAGAGTAGAGGGGCCGACATGGAGAACACTCCGCAGAGGCGGCGAACACACCACCCCAACTCGTGCCAATCCCCAAGTCCGCCGCGAGCAAGAGGGACGGGAGCTCCCGGTGGAGACGGCGATCACACCGTCTCGAAATGGATGTTGTTGTGAGTCCGGTGCCCGCGACTTCCACGGGAGAAACCGCGTACGCACGACCTCGGACTTTCCGGATGACAGGATTGTCGAGTCGGCTGCGAACTCACAGCAGCGATGGCGTACGCACCGTCGCGGTCCCTCGACCTGGGAATGAGATCCGGAGCAGCTTCTGATCTTGCGATCTCGGCTGACTCCGGCGGAGTCTGGTCTCGATAGCACGGTGGAGCGGTCTTTTATACCGCGAGAAACGCGGTTTTTCCGACACGTGCTTAACAACAATAACAAATGTTATTGTTGACGTGTGCACGTGTCGTTTGCGTGCTTCGAGCGTGTGTTCATTTGTTGGCGCGTAGCGCCGTTTCTGCGACCGACGGATGGTCGGTCGGTCGCGTTGTTTGCCGGGGGAATGCGTCGTCGCAAATCCACTAATTAAAACATTTACTTTGCGCGTATGGGGCACATATATTGCATGACATTATTTGAAATAGCCAATCTCTGCAATCGGAGTAATACATACCATCTATCGCATCGTGATTTTTAGTCAGATGTTTCCGAATGATTTACATACGGTTGAACAAGTCTGTCACTCTAAGCATACACGAAACGCATAACGTTAAACTATTTCCTGTAAAGTAATAAGAATAAAGGCAACACATTTTGGTCTGTACATTGAGTGCATTGATATCTGAATTTGCTATTACTTTATAAAACTCTTCTATAAATTGGCCACTAGCGTCTCTGATATAATTGATATCATCTGTAAGAATCTTCGTCGACATCTACGTCCATTATTCCTTCAAAATTGCTGTCCTTCATCACTGCAAACTCTTCTTTATACCGAATGATATCAATCTTCATCCTAATCCGCGCAATCGTTAAACTCAGATTTTCGGTGGAGGGAAAATCCACCTTTGCCGCTTCCGTGCTGGAAACCAACAAACACCCTGGACTTCTGCGACAAAAACAGAGAAATATCTTGTTCTTCTCTGCTAAATGTTGACAAACACCATCCTTGTCCTCATACAGGGTGGCCCATTTTAAGCTAACCAGTCAAATAACTTACTGGTAATGACCCAAATCAAAAAAGTTTAGGGACAAAAGTTTTCTATTTTTGGGGGAAATTGAATGGTGACCTTGAATTTGACCTTGAAGTCGATTTTCAAAGTTATTTCAAGGTCAACTTCATTTTTTAAAATAGGAACCCCTATTTTTGACCCCAGATTCTGATAGTGCTTGAAATTCTGCGTTCAACCATATGAATTTTAATAGGGGTCAAATGTCATTTCAAGATTATTTCAAGGTCAAAACGTCAAAATAACAGCGTTTTTAAGGTTTTTTAAGGTAAAATATATTTTTCAGCCATATGCGTCATGCTAAGGGTCAAAGGTTATTTCACGGTCAAATAGTCGATGGGATGCTTGTTTAGCGTGAGTTCCCTTGCCACTCACTTTTTGTTACCTTTATAATTGTTAAGCACGAAGTAAGTGTTCAAAATTACCACCATTAGCTTCAAGGCACAAATTCAGTCGTTTATGAAAATTTGGCACAGTTCTTAATAAAGTTTCTCTTGAAATAGTTTTACAAGCTTGACGAATACGGTTTTCCATGTCTGCTCTAGTTGTGGGCTGTTGTGAAAATACTGCGTTTTTAATGTAACCCCATAAATAAAAATCAGAAGTTAAATCTGGTGAGCGAGGTGGCCAGTTAACTGGACTTCCTCGTCCGATCCATCTTGCATTAAAATGGTTATTTAAAAACTGACGAACAATTAGTGCAAAGTGAGGTCCTGCACCATCTTGTTGCCACCACATTATTATTCTGGTTGCTAAATAAACATTTTCAAACAGCCCTGTCAATCGATCTCGAAGCAATTCTAAATAACTGTTTCTATTAACATTACCCTCGAAAAAATAAGGTCCAACTAAGTAGCCATTTATTATGCCACACCACACCATAAGGCTCCATCTATTCTGATGATCTACAGCTCTGTACCAGTGCGGATTTTCATCTGAACAATAGTGGCAATTATGCCTATTAAGTTGTCCATCACTGTAAAATTTAGCCTCATCAGAAAAAAGCACATACCTGAAAAAGTCTTGATCTTGTTGTATCCTTGCTAAAGCCCAGTGGCAAAATTCAATTCGCATTTGAATATGGTTTGGCCCTAATTCTTGAACCAAAGTTATGTGATATGCATGGTATCTTAAATTTCTAAGAATTCTTAAAGCAGTATTTCGTGGAATACCGATTTCCCTTTCAATTGTGCGACTGCTGATTTGACGATCAAGATGTACAACTGCTAAGACTTTCAAAACGCGAGCATTATTTTCATCGTATTCGTGACGTCTGCGCTGACGGTTAAGGTGTCCACCACGAGCTCTAATAGTTAACGCACGTATCGTCACATGACTAAGATGACGCCTTAAAGGAAATCGTTCAGCGTACCACCGTGCTGCTGCCCGGTAATTGTTCTGGCATTCGCCTAAAACTATCACCATATCAATAATGTGATTAGCAGAATAATCAGCCATAATGATAATATTAGTCCTAGAGAGCACTATTTTACTTCGTTTTTTCTGTACTTTAATAAAACTGATATTAAAAAATTTTAACTTAGATTTAAAATTTCTGAAATAATGTTAGTTACAGTAAATTAAATGCAGAGGGCGCAAATTTTAACTTAAATTTAAAATTTCTGAAATAATGTTAGTTGCAGTAAATTAAATGCTGAAATCGCTGATTTCAATAGCGGACTCACGATAAACAAGCACCCTGATGGAAACAAAGTTCTGCCACGTTAAAGTCGTTATTCCTGGGGAACGCTGACAGGAGAAAAATTTTCACCATGCAATATCGTCAATTGAAGTCAAAATTATGTTTATAATC
Source organism: Dinoponera quadriceps (assembly GCF_001313825.1). Lineage (NCBI taxonomy): Eukaryota > Metazoa > Arthropoda > Insecta > Hymenoptera > Formicidae > Dinoponera > Dinoponera quadriceps. The sequence continues at coordinate 50,305 of NW_014555098.1, read as the reverse complement.
AGCATTTATTTATAATTTTTTCTTTTACTTTTTGAATTTGAAATGACCTTGACCTTTGAATCGAAAGGTCAAAGTAACCATCAGAATCAAGATCCAAGGTAAACACTTTTCTCCATGATTCACATTCATTATTTTGACCTTTGACTTCGAAGTAATTTCGACTTTGGCTCCAAAGTGAAGTTTAAGGTCACGACTAATTTTTTTTCAAACTAAGATTGATAAATCTTAAATGTCACACAACCTGAAGCTAGAATTAAATAAAAAACCTTAAAAATGGAGTTTTTCAACTATTTGACCGTGAAATGACCTTTGACCTTTAGCATAACGCATATGGCTGAAAAATATACTTTACCTTAAAAAACCTTAAAAACGCTGTTATTTTGACGTTTTGACCTTGAAATGACCTTGAAATGACATTTGACCCCTATTAAAATTCATATGGTTGAACGCAGAATTTCAAGCACTATCAGAATCTGGGGTCAAAAATAGGGATTCCTATTTAAAAAAATGAAGTTGACCTTGAAATGACTTTGAAAATCGACATCAAGGTCAAATTCAAGCTCACCATTCAATTTCTCCCCAAAAAATAGGAAATTTTTAAACCGAAACTTTTTTTTATTTGGGTTATTCCCACTGAGTTATTTGAGTGGTTAGATTAAAATGGGTCACCCTGTATACAGGGTGTCCAAAAAGTCTGGAAACACCTGAATAATTTCCCAGGTAAATTATTTTTGAAAAATGTTAAGGTCACTCTTGTAATAACTTTTGACGAGAAATTCAATGGTGACCTTGGATTTGACCTTGACAATGACCTTGAAAGTTATTTCAAAGTCAGCTCAATTTTTTTTAATGGAAACCCTCTTTTTTGACGTCAGAAATCGAAAGAGCGAGAAGTTTTACGTCCAAAAATATTATAAGGCCATAAATCGTAGATGACTTTGAAGGTCATTCAAAGATTATTTAATTTTGAGGACTGGATATCTTCAAAAAACGCAGTTGATGAAAATAGCTAACTTTAGTTATTTTCTTTAATTGCAATTAGTGGTGACCTCAAACTCGACCTTGTTGGTGTCCTTCAAGGTTATTTCAAGGTCAAATATTTTTTTCTAAAAGTCTCCTCATTTGTCGTCGGCAATTGAAAGAGCGGAAGTTTTCATACTTTTACTTTTAGCGTTACCCAGGAACAACGGCGGGGACATAGTAAGGACTGTTTTCTTTGGGGTGCTTACTTAACGTGAGTCCCTTTGCCTCTCACGATGGGGTGCTGGATTTACGTGAGTCCCCTTGCCTCTCACGTTGGGGTGCTTTATTATCGTGAGTCCCCTTGCCTCTCACGTGCATTGATAAACATTTGGTCACTGTATTTAACGCAAATGCTCGAATTGTTCTCCGATTACTTCTTGATAGTAACCTAATAGATGGTAGAAAGTACCAACAGCCTTTTTGATGATTTCAATGGGAATGAGAGCTGATTCATTCGCCGGTGACCCGTTGCCCGCCGTCACCGCATGGAGGTGCCCTGGGGGCAGGCACGAAAAGGTTTTACGGATAACCCCTGAAGGACCTCCGGAGGTCCTTTGGCCAGAAGTTCAAAGCATATTCGGACGTAGAATTTTCTGCTCTTTCAGAATCCGGGGTCAAAAAAATTGTACAACCCCATCTAAGGTGTTTGACCTTCATTTGACCTTGACACAGACGTGCCGGGGACAAACGCACACCGGCATCGTGATCTGCGACCCGAAAAACATAAAGATAGGCTGAGCTCCGTAATGTTCCACCCCTTTTTCATTTTGTGGCAATGTGTTATCTACGTAATCTTAAGTCTGCGCTCGACCCTATATGTTGCGACCGGATTTCTGGATTCGGTTCGTCCGAATCGCCGGCGCAAAAACCGAAGCGCGAACCCGGTACGCGAGATCGAATTCGGGTCTCCAATGACCTCCTCTCAAATCGAATGGGCGCCAGGTGCGCACAAGTCGCACCCACTAAACAACAGCCTACGCGGTCGACAAAGTCGTTCGCGCTTCATACCCGCGACCCGAGTTCGTTCCGAACGGGACCGGTAGTTCCGGGATGGGTGAAGTCGGAGGCGGGGTTGCTCGTATGGTCACGCCGGGATCAGCAGCAAAAATAAAAAAAATCTAGCGGCTTCGATAATGTATTGCACGCCATTTAATCGGCTTTTACGACAACCGGGCAAGATAAAGGTGCTCTACAGTAACGCCTCACGATATAAAATTTATTCGGCTTTCCCGACAACTGAGCCGCTGCGGACCCGCGGTGTTCGCTGGTAGGGTGGCTGGCCTCTCGAGCGGCCTCCGAGCGAAGATGGAGAGGACTGCACTACACGCAACACCCGCGAGGCGACTTTCCCTGCGGCACTTTACGGTACAAAGAAAAACAATTGAATGCGGATGGGCGGCCTTACAATATTGGGCTCTTGGTGGCTTGTTCTCAGGGGTCGCTCGTCCTCCTCCTTATCCCTCTTCTTATCTCTCTCGCTCTTTGTCACTCGCCACTAACTCACGCTCACCAACTCTTGTCTGCACACAACCACGAACAAAGTTCTCCTTCTTTCGAAGCGACCTGCTGATTTTAAGCAGACTAGTGTGAGCCGACAGCACGCGTAGCGTGCCGCGGCATGCGACCACAGCCATTAGGCTACAGACGACGCGCGCCATCCACGATCTAAGTTACCGTTACGGCTCGTAGGTCCTTGTTCATCGAAACTGTTGGTGACGCCCACCAGCCCGAAGACACACAGTGTGCACCAGCTGCCAGCCTTGACGACGCCAGTGGCGCAGGTCGCGTGGCTTCTAATCCACCGCAATGACCTGTCGACTACGAGGGCCGAGGTGAGCCCAATTCCATCCAAGCGAACCGACTCATCTTCTACCGCACACGCCGGAGCATCTTCCGATAGAGGAAGATTGGCTTGCGCTCCGACTCCGATGTGTACCAATCTTTTTCCATTAAACGTTTGACTCTCATCCGAGCTTATGCTTGAGCGTAAGCCGGACTTCACTCCCACGTTCAAAGGTTTAACTGCCGGTCCTAGACGGGTAATCGAATTAAGGGTGTTGCCCACCAACCGTTCCGGTTTTCCGACGGGTTACATGCAAATGCGCCACTAGTGCAGCGCAGGATGCTTTTCGGATTGCTCTGAAATGACAGGACTTTTCCCTATCTGTATGATGTCTTGTGTAATCATCGGCCTCCGAAGCATCCTCATTATACGAGACTGTCGTTGGCGGGTGAACACCCTTTGGACGTTTAATCATCGGAGGCAGGGGGTGCGGTCTCCTCATGCCCACTATGTCGATGTCTATCGCATCATGAGAAGCCGCCAGCGGTTTCTTCATGCCGATGACAAGGTAATGTTCAACGGGCATTTTTAATCATTGAGAGGCCATGCTTCTCTCATATATGTTCAAGGTTCTGTCGTCATTCCTTTACGCAAGGGAAAAAGGTGCCTCCGGGCACCTTCAGGCTTAGAGACAGAAAGTCGTTCGAGAGTGAGTGTTCACTAATCATCAGAGACTGTAGTCTCTTTATGCCAACGACGTAGACAAAGTACTCATTTCGGAGGGCCGTAGCCCTCTCATATTTAGAGGATTCTGTCATCATTCAACGTCCCCGAAAGGACTCAGAACCTAAAAATCCGCTGCATTGCGTAGCAACACGAGTCGGCATCTGACTGAGTACCCCGGGGTCGTCATTCCCGTACCGTAGGCGTGCCCGCAGAAGAGCAGGCACAACGTTACGGCCCCTGAAGGAGCCGATTTTAAACAGGTCTCCCTTCCCTTGTGGCTTCGACATCCGTCCCTCCTCGGCAGCCGGAGCTTTTTCGACGGGTGCCGATTCGCCTTTGTGGCCCACCGTCTCACTTCCTGCTCCGATCGCTGCCGTAGCCTTGGCATACCACTCGTCCTCTGTGCGCGTCCTCGGCCCGTCGGCTCTACCGCTGCCGAGGGAACGGAACACGGCAGCCTAGGCGATGCCGTTAGCGTCTCCCCGATAGCCGACAAAGACCAGAATCAGGCGAATCCACCGGGATCCGGCAGTAGGTTCGGGCGGCTTCTACTCCTCCACCCGGCGGTTAACACCTCGTCCGCTTCTAGCCGCCATCCAGAGCAGGGCCACACATATGAATGGGACGCGGGGCTAACTTTGACAATCCCCGCGCGCCCGCTGCGCGCGGTCTCCGCTGTTTTACATATAAAAACAAACTTGCCAACTTCAACAGACGCTCCCGAGGAGCGCGCCACGCTATTCGCGATAGGGCCCTTTCCAAGGTCGCCGCCCTTGTAACGGGCGCTTCGAGCTACCACGTCACAATGTTATCATTCTTTTCCTAAGTTTTCTATTTCTTGCTTTTTTCTTTTCCTAAGTTTTCTGTTTCTTGCTTTTTTCAATAAAATAATACTTTTTTAATTGCTTTAAGAGCAAAAAGGCATTAGAAAAATTAATTTTAGAATAATCAAAATGTATTGAATTTTCAGCTTGAGAATCAGCGTGGCAAACACTTTTTCCCATAGCCTGTAGCGCACTGGTCTACTATGCCAGCGGTCCAGGGTTTGATCTCGGTAAAAGCCAAAATATTTACGCTCACGTCTCCTCTCGGAAAGCAATGGCAAATTACCGAGAGTATCCTTGTCAAGAGAACCTCTCTAAAATAGTGCCGTTCGGAACCGTCGATAAACTGTAGATCCCACATACCTGTGTATATTCCACGTGCGCACCACAGGCATATGAGAAAAGTCACCTCGTCCGGACACGGGTAACAGGAGTAACGAAGAAGAATTGAATTTTCACGCGGTATAAAGTTACGAATTTGTTGAAAAAAGGATAATTGGTAAGTAATTTTTCCTTACTTAAATACATTTATTAACATCGAATGTGATTTATCGCGACCAATATTTACATTCTAATATGTGATATATTGCGTTTTCGAAATAATCAATATAATTCTTAAAATCTCACCTATACGCAAGAAATAAATACTCACTTAAATGTTTGATTGACAATTTTTTGACAATGCAGGATCACAATAATCAACATTTCAACTTGATTCTTTTTCTTACTATTTCTGCTTTATATTATTCAAAACATGTTTTATATCATGTAACAATAAATGAAAAACACTATTACGAGGTAGTATTACGAGGTATTACGAAGTATTACGAGGGTTGCTACTTATATTTCTGGCCTAATAATGAAAATACAAATATTTATGATTGAAATTGGTTTTAAAATATTCTCCATGATGATCAATACACTTTTGCATGTGTTTGAAGCAATTCTCGAAACACTTTTTCCACTCCGATTGAGGTAACTGCAAAACATGCGTTTTGAATGCATCAACCGCTTCTTCGAATGTCGAAAATCGTTGACCACGGAATTTATTTTTTATGTGCGGGAAAAAAAATTCATTCGGTGCCAAATCAGGGCTGTACGGCGGATGACCCATCAATTCGATGTTTTGGCGGGTCAAAAATTCCTTTTTTGACCCGATGTGTGAGGGCTCGCATTGTCATGATGAAAAATGAATCGCCTCTTCTTCTGCTTTTCTCAAATTTCTCCGATAACTTCTGGCAAACAAATGGTCGTGTACCATTCAGAATTGACCGTCCTACGGTGCTCTAACGCCACTGTCGCCACATGACCGGTAATGCCGAAGAAAAAGGCAACCATTTGCTTCGATGTGCTTCTTCCGCGTCCAACTTTTGTTGGAATTGACTCGTCTTAGAAAACCCATACAGTCGATTGCTGTTTTGTTTCGGACTCATATGCATAGATCCATGATTCGTCACCTGTGTAGATGTTATACACAGCCTTTGATGCACCATGAATGTATTTTTTCAACATTTCCATGCACCAATCAACACGAGTCTTCTTTTGAGCGTTTGTCATATTATGCGGGATCCAACCCGAAAAAATTTTTTTTACCGACAAATGTTCATGCAATATCTTATTGATGCTTGTCATACTAATGCCCAAAGATTCCTCAATCTCACGGTATGTCACATGACGATCTTGTTTTATCAGTTCACGCACAGCATCGATATTTTCTGGCACAACAACCGATTGTGGATGACCTTCAGGGAATTCGTCCTGGAGCAAACGTCAGCCACGATTGAACTCGTTATACCAGTTTTTTTACAGTGCTGTAGGATGGTGCTTTTTTGCTGTATAAAGAATTAAGTTCATCGATGCATTCTTGTCTAGATAATCCATGTCAAAAATTATTAAAAATAATCGCACGAAAATGTTCACGAGTTAATTCCATTTTTTGCCCGACATGAATTTTTCAATTCACTGTAAACAACACAAACCGCGCTCAAATGACAATGTGTTCTTATGTTCTTATGTTCAACAATGTCAAGTTTCCAATGACAACGTCAGATGGCGCCTGGCAACACATACTGCTACCAAAGCCAGAAATATAAATAGCTTCCTACGTATTCAAAATTCCAGTTGAGTCATAACGGAAAAGTTAGTGTTATCACGCTTATCACACGTGAGCCGAGCATGATGCGGGATACGAGCCGCGATCTCGAAACAATAACACCCGGATTACGAACAAAAGAAATAAATATGAAACTTTCGTGTCTAATCACTTGTTTGGTTATAAGAACATAATTGTCAATATCAAAAAATTTTGCCACATTTGAATATGTTCGAAAATATTTCGTCCGATCGAAGGTCAACCAATCTATTCGTTCCGTTTGGAAGAAAATTATGTTGGTATAAAACTGAGTGCCTAGAGAGCACAAGCGGAAGAATCTTGAGCGAACACTCAGAGAGAGATTTTCAGATCAAATTAATCATCGGTTCTCTTAATTCGTATATATCGGCTCGCTACGTGTTCAGCCGTCCGTGCGAGAAATCAAGTTAACTTTCTCGAGTCACCTCGTTGCGAGATATCATTCGCGTCCTTGCGACTGTTTCGCGAGCGGTTGCCGGTTATCCATTTTAATCATATTTGTCATTTAATTTGTCATTGAACGTCGTGATCGTCGATTCGTGTTGCGTCCTGTAACGGTGGTTGCGCGTGGCGAACAGGAAGGAGAAGGACACCATCACGCCCCAGTAAGGGCCATATCGCCATTCTGTCTCAACAGCCAAATAAACCACTGCATAACCGAAATTCGTGTTCAACAATTTTTCTTGCCACCGATCCTTCATTGTATTCCATGCCCTGAGCTGGGCTGATCCAGCGGAAGCGTTGCAACAAATTGAGTGCATTCGCTAATAAACAATTATATATACACAAAATGTAAGAAAATAAACATATAAAGTTACAATAAAGATCATAATAAATATAAGAATAAGAAAATAAGTAATATAAGTTGCCCCAAAATTCACGCAAGATTTGAATTTTGCGCCATATGGGCGTTAAAGTGTTATCTACGAAAGAAAATGACAACCTGACAGCTGACAGTTCAGGGTTATTAAAAATGGAACACCATACGAAAGAACAACGCATTTCATTGTTGAGCAATATTTAAAAATAATGAAGGTTTGGCAGCTACTGTTCGCTATTTTCATACAAAATATGGTCGGAATAGTGATTTAACTTCATCAATTGTAAAGAGATTAATTAAAAGATTTAATGAGACTGGATCAATTAGTGATCTGGCATCCACAACGTGTCACTCTCTGGTGCGAATTTTGGTCTGGAGGCATCATCGGACGTTTTCTTTGAAAATGCGGCTGGTCAGGCAATAATAGTTAATGGTACTCGCTATTGCGACATGATAATCCAGTTTCTTGTGCCTAAATTGCAAGATATGGATGTGAACGACACTTGGTTTCAACAAAACGGTGCCAAATGCCATACAGCCCGAGAAAGAATTCAATAACTGCTTGAGTCATTTCCTGGTCGTGTAATTTCCCGTTTTGGTGATCAGAAATGGCCGCGCAGATCATGCGATTTAACGCCGTTGGACTTTTTTCTTTAGGGTTCCTTGAAGTCTAAGGTTTATGCCAACAAGCTCACGAGCACTCACGTCTTGAAGGAGGAAATTGAGCACTGTATCAACGAAATTCAGCCACATTTATGCAAAACGGTCATGGAAAATTTCAACAAAACTGTGCGTATTTGCCAGCAAAGCCGTGGAGACCATTTATCAGTTATTGCTATTCCATAAATAACCCTATACTGTATACTTTATGAATCAATAAAATATTTACAATTTTTAATAATAAACCTGTGTTTTCCATCAAAATTACTTCTTGCGTGAATTTTGGGACGCTCTATAGAAGAAATACAGAAATAATTGAGTGACGTTTCTTTTATTATTTCTAGCATCTTTTATGTTATTCCTTTCTTATTCCTGTATTTTTTCTATTATCTATGAGGATGGATCAAATATAAACGAGCCTGTTGCGAAAAAACCATATATTATTCAAAATAAATTCTAATTTATATTTATCTCAAATAGTTCCCCATTTTATCTATACACTTCCTCTAACGGTCTGGTAATTTTTTAATTGGTATCATAAAAAGTTCGCGGACATGTATCAAACCAATTGCATACGAACTGCTGCACTTCTTTGTCTGTTGTGAAGCGCTGTCCACGAAGGGCTTTCTTGGCCCAAACATATGGAAGAAGCGTGGTGACAAGTCGGTACTGTAGGATAGATGTTCTAGGACAGCTCAGTGCATATCGGCCAATTTTTGTTGTGTTATTGCTGCGGTGTGGAGTCTGGCGTTTTCATAAAGAAGCAACACACTTCTGATCGGATTGCAGCGCTTTTTGGAACGATAAGCTCGAACTAAATTTCGTGAGAGATTTCAAGAACAGTTAAGGCGGAAACCTCCTTTACACGATCGAAAAATACATGAGTTTTACAAATTTTTTTCTCGGGCATAATAACTTGAAACGTTTTAAAATTTTCATGACAATTTAATACACAATCGAAGAGTACACAGGAATTTTTTCAAAAAAAAAAAAAGATGTTTACTATAAAAACGAACTCCATATTAATATCGCTTCGCTTATGGAGTGTCTCCGCTGTGTACACTGTAGCGTCCTTAATTTTGATTTGAAACAAAAAAACTAAAATTTTTTGTAATATTTATGATACTAGCTGCTATGTGACATTTTGATTTCTTAAAGAAAAAGTCGAAATTGCATGTTTTTACACAGTTTAAAATTGAAAGTGCGTTTTTCGTTTAAAAAATCGAAATTCGTTTAAAATACAAAAAAAATATGAAAAAATTTTTTTTTTCAAAAAACAATTAATGTCACATCGAAGAAAATTTAATTATCTTTAAAATGAAAGTCATAAAGCCAAATCGGTTCAGTAGATTTTTTTTAATCGTTTACACAAAATCGAAAAAACGTGTTTCAAGAAAAACGCGTTTAAAGTTTTAGATGCATAAAAATACTACATAGTCACAGCTTACGGCAGACTCACGCTAATCAGCGATTCCAGCTGCATAAAAAAGCCCCTCCGCTTCCTCGTAGAACTCGTTTTGACCCACCATCTCCATCCTACGAGACGTTCTTGCCTCTTTTGAGATGCTATAGCTTCGGCGGTTCTGTCTGTTTATTCGCTTCTCGTCCTTCGTTATGGCAAAATTGTGTGCCTGGATCCCAATTTCAATATCCAATTTGTTCATTATCATTAACACTGTATTGTAGCCTTCGTTAAATATCGATGCAGCAATATACGCAGCAATGCAGACGATTTTTGCTCCACTGTGAATGTGTTTAGGCGATAAACGCCAAACGGTAGATTTGAAACTTTCATTTGCATTCTGTGTGTAACCGCCTAAACACCTTTCCAAAAGACTGTCATTCGAAAGATCGTCAAAGATCGGTTGCAAATGTTTCTCAACATTTGGGTGAAGAGGAGGGGGATGTTTAAATGACGCTGCATAACCTGCTGTCTCAGCCTCGCGCCACTTACACCAGCTATCAGCTCCAGCCGGACAATTTCGTGTTTCGGTGTCTCGCCGGTGGATGTTAGATGATCGAGTGTTGCTTGAATGGCTTTTTTCATGCCTTGGACCGAATCAGTATTTCGACGTATGGCTAATCCGTAGTATCGAGTTATTTTTTTTATCAGTACATCGGTTAACATTCCACGTCCTCCGAGCTTCTTATCTTTTTTTACATTTCGAAGTCTTGTGCCCATTCGTTTCTCGACATGCCCAACGCATTCACTTTTTTTTACAGGAGAGTCATTGCCGTACGAATTCAAGTCTAAGATGGCTTTGAAGGTTTTTGAGTCGCCATCGCCTATATAATTCACGTACTGAACGCCATACTTTTCTTCTAATCTGGAAANTTTTCTTCTGGTCTGGAAAACATTTCTTTCATGGAATCGACTTCCATTTTCCCTGATGAACCGGAATGATTTAGTAGGCACTCATCTTCGTGTTTTTCGTACCACTCAGTATATTCATCAGTACCTTCTTTTGGTTTCCATGACGTGCAACCCTTACATATTGAACTTTTAATAACAAGATCGATTATTTTTCCGGTTAAAATACCAATTAGAGTTACAACACCTAACAGCAACGTAAAACCTTTTTCCTTCCACGATCCATCCCCAGACACATAAAATTTTGATTTTGGTCTTGCATATTCTTCATTTAATTTTTTTTCTTCATCAACTGCTTTCAGACATGTAGCATCAAAGACAAACTTTACTGCATCATACAGGTGTTTCACAATTTTCTCGTACGTACTGTTACTCAAACCTGTACCGAGATCCATAAATCCAGCAAAAATATTGATGCCTTCTTGTCCGATGCCTAAAAGTTTCATAACAAAAACTATTCTTCTGCNTTTTCTTCTTCCATTTTCTTCATTTAATTTTTTTTCTTCATCAACTGCTTTCAGACATGTAGCATCAAAGACAAACTTTACTGCATCATACAGGTGTTTCACAATTTTCTCGTACGTACTGTTACTCAAACCTGTACCGAGATCCATAAGTCCAGCAAAAATATTAATGCCTTCTTGTCCGAGGCCTAAAAGTCTCATAACAAAAACTATTCTTCTGTTAATTTCATAACCGGTATTTATAAGAGGTCCAGAATCAATCTGTGTAGAGCCACAAGAACACAACACAACTATCTTAAAACCGAAACCACGAATTCCCGATTTTCTAAATTCGACATTTTTCAAGCACTTTCGACATNAAATTTCGCAAATCATTTTTCCACAGTTCGTTTAGCTGGTGCTTGATCTTAATAAACCTATTGAATGTTTTTTACGGCTGCTGCAACGTTTATTCCTTTCCGAAACTCGTAAAGCATAACATGCCGTAAATGCACCTTTTCGACACTCATTTTGAAAGTAATCTTTCTCGAAGCAGTTCGTATCTACACAAATTCTTTTGTTTGAAATGAACGCTGCACACGTCACCTTTCCAACGATATGTCTTACGGAGATGGCGGTATTAATGACAAAACTTTACGCCGCTTCTAACGCCATCTATTGCACCTCCGCACGAACTTTTGCACTCACCCAATAGTTGCGCGAGCGTTTGAAAAACGCTTAGAAAATCTATAATTTTATACGCATGAGTCTTATTCACTTCTGCGTCAAAAACATTAGCACTGCTTAGTTTTGTACTCGAAGCACTCGTATTACTAATTTCCTCTTCTTTGGCTTCTTTTTCTTCATCTTTATCTCCAAGGAGATTTCGTTTTTCGAGGCCTCGTTGAACGTCTGGACTGCCCGTGTGTCGCTTTCGGATACGAAGTCATGCTGCATTCAGCAACGTATTCACTCGACAAGAGACGAAAGCGAACTGATCGTAGGTCAAAACAAGTTTGAAAGGGAAGACAGATAAAATTTCTACCAACGGACTTTTCGAACGCAGATATAAACACGCTCCGAGAACGCAGGTATAAACGCGACCGCCCGAGTGTCGCTAGGCCCGTCTGAACTCGTCACCCGACCCGTCCGCTTTAACTTCGTAACTTCGTAAATACTGCAGATATCGACTTGAAATTTTCAGGGAATATTCTTGAATAGTTTAACAATTGATTAAGACTATTTCCAAAATATCGATTTCTTTTGACCCGATAAAGGAGGTCTCCCCCTTAAGAGCCGATCGCCTTCGATAAGTTCTCGAACAGCTTCGGTGTTCTGCGCTGTGATGCTGGTGCGTAGACATCGCGGGTGGGCAATGATCTTAACAGGTTCCCGTCTTTTCTTAAATTCCTTAAACCATTGCTTCACCCGAGCCCATGAAAGGGTTCTTTTCCCGAATTGTGGGAGTAAACGGCGCCGAATTTCAGCAGCATTTACATTTTCGTTGAAGAGAAACTTAATAATAACTTGTTGTGCAACTGTAGGTTGAATCTTTTTCGCGCTCATCGTTGCTGCTAAGTGTAAGAAAAACGTGGCGCGCCAACGTTTTTACTGCCTTCCACATGACCATCCTTCACTGTCCTAAACGTTGCAGACCTCTCACGTCGCCAACGGGGGCGCAATTTAAAAATGCTAGTTTATATTTTATATACTTTTGTATATTCGTATTTCTTATATTACTTAAAATCATTATTTTCTAATATCCTGTAATTTTTTAGGTTTTTCTGTATATATATTGCTTTCTATCTATTGCACACGCCTAACCTGTTTTGGATACAAATCAAAAAGGACAAGAAAGAAAATTGAGCCGAGCCGTTAATTATTGTTTTGTCGATATATTCGAGCGAGTATTTATTTCTTGTATCAGATAGGCAAGGATAAAATTTGTAGTTAATAATATTGCCAACAGTAACAGCTGTGACGTGGCAGCTCGGAGCGCACGTCACAAGGGCGAGAATCCTCGGAAGGTTCCTATTGCGAAACGGGTGGCGCACTTCCGAGAGCGCCGAATTAAGACCACTAGTTTGTTTTCTTGTTCTTTTTCATTTTTTTGTGTTTGCGAAATAGCAGAGACCACGCGCCGCGGGCGCGCGGGAGCGGAAAAGGTGAGCCCCGCGTCCCAGGAGTATGTATAGTCCCGCTCCGGATGGCGGCGGGAAGAAGGCGAAGTGTGAGCCGCCGGGTGAAGGAGCATGGGCCACCCGAACCTCCTGCCGGACCCCGTGGACTCGCCTCCATCAAATCTTTTGCGAACTGGCGAGGAGCCACTACCGGCACCGCCGGGGCTATCGTTTCGATCCCTCGGAGGCGGTAAGGCCGGCGGGCCGAGGTCGTGCTCAAGGACGAGAAGCCAGGAGCCGCGGTACCGCGCCGAGATAGGCCGGGGGTGAAGCGGCGGGCTAGGAGGCGACTCGATAACCGCCGGCAAAAACCCGGCTGTCGAATAGGGGATTTCGGAACAACAAAAGAAGAGGAAGGCGGCTTAAAAATCAGCGACTTTCTCGGTGGAGACAGATTGATTCTCGCGGCTCACGTGAAATTATTATCGGCTTTCGTGCAGAGATTTTTCTCGACTTTTATCGGAACGTGAGATCCTTCTTCTGCCCGCCAAAGATTCTCCTCGGCTCACGTGGAGTCCGTAAGCTTTCGCGAGAGTTTTCCTCGGTCGGCTTTGGTGAGAGAGCAAGTGACGGAGAGCCATTGGAGAGAAAGCAGACGAGCAAGGGAGAGGAATAGCGGAGAGGGAAAGAGAGAAAGAGAGTAACAGGACGAGGGCCTTCGAGCGCCAGCCGCCCGGGAGCCCGCTATTGTAAGGCCGCCTAACTGCATTCTTTTTTTGTGAAGTCAGTAGCGTAGAGCACCGCGGGAAAAACTGCCCCGCGGGTGCAGCGTGGGAAGTACCTTCCTCTTGGCTCGGCGGCCGTTCGAGAGGCCGGTCACTATTAACGGACGTCGCAGGTCCGCCGCGGCGCGGTAATCGTGCGAGTAAAAGAACAATTATCGCGAGAGAGAAAAAGTTAATTGTATATCGTAAGGCGCTACGTCCAAGCGCCGTGTATCGGCTGTATCCGGTTGTCGCGAAGGCCAAATAAAGGCGTGCGAATTTGCCGATGTCGCTCTTTTTTGTCTTTATCTTGTTCTTTTTCCGTTTTGTCGGCGATTCCCGGCGTGACCATCCGAACCACCCCGGCCTCCGACGTAACTCATTCCGGAGCTGCCAGTCCCAATCAGGACGAACTCGGGTCGCGGAGCCGACGCGCGGACGGCTTCGCCGACCGCGGAGGTCATTGTTTAGTGGGTGCGATTTGCGCGCACCTGGCGCCCATACGGACATGAGGAGGCCTTTATAGGCTCTGATACCGATTCGCGTTCCGGGTTCTCTCGTCGGTTTTGCGCCGGTGATTCGGAAAAGCCGAACCTCGAAATCTGGTCGCACAGCTTATTATTTGACATTGGCTTAATATATTACAGTTCTGTTGTTTTGTTAGAAAGCTACATATCTCACCTGTTTAAAGAAATATTTGTAAGCTCAAAAAATATTAAAGCCTTTTTTTAGAAATTCATTTTTTGAAAATGGAACAGTCAGAAATTCGCACTATTATAAAGTAGTAGTTCTTACGTGGAACTACGGCATCGCAGACCGCGCAAAACATTAATAGTGTATTTGGCTCTAGTGTCACTACTCAGCAGATAGTATCAAATTTGTTCGCCATATGTCGTACAGTTAACTTTAACTTCACAAATGAGCCACGCAGTCGCCCAGAATCAAAGGTTAAATAAACTATTACTCATAAAACGAGAAAACAACGGAATATAAATAATACTATCAAAATATACGAGTATAGTATGCTTGTGCATCTTACTTGAATAAGTAACATCTTGCCAAAGTAACAATATGTATAAGTGGACCAAGACAAATGCTACAAAAATTACTAGAAAGATTAATTGGAAGGTCAGTCATTCGTCTTCGTCAATTATCAATATCTGAAACATTTCCGTTACATATTAAATAATATAATGACGCGACATACAATTGTGATCGAAAAGTATCCGAACTTCATTTTTCAAAAATCGCGGGAAAGCTGTAAATCATATACATTTGCTTTTTAAGTTGGTACACATATCCTTCATATTTAGTGAAAAAATCATGTTCTTTCAAGCCGTTTGAGAATGGCAGTTGTTTCTGTCAGTGAAGATTTTTAGCGATTTTTACGTTGTCGAAAAATATGAAACAAAGAATTTGTTTGAAATTTTGTGTTGCAAACGTAATTTCGTCCATAAACGCATTTAAAATGTTGCAAAATACTTATGGCGATGATTGTTTATCAAAAACAAGTACGTTTGAATGGTTTAAGATGTTTTTAGAAGATAGAAGAGAGCTCGCCGTTTGCAGTCAAAAGTCAAGGTTAGGCTCACAGTTTTCTTCGATCGTCGCGGTATTATGTGCCAAGAATTCCTTCCATCTTATCAAAAAGTCAATAGAGAATACTACTTGTCTCTCATGAGGCATTTGTGCGAAGCAATCTATAAAAAACAGCCGGAATTGTGCGAGAGCAATTGGTGGATTTTGCATCACGACACTGCACCATCGCATGCCTCGACATTTGTGCATGAATTTCTAACAAAAAACTCAAAGAACGTTGCTCCGTAAGCACCGTATTCACTAGATATGGCCCCATGCGAATTTTTCTTCTTCCCTTTACTGAAGAATCTACTTCGCGGACGAATCATTGGGAGTTACGCAAGAAGCAGTTTCCGTACGAGAAAAACGGTCGGAATACGAGCAAAGACATGACAAGGTTACTTTTCTGCATGATAACGCTCGGCCTCATGTCGCAAAAGTCGCAAGAAATTATTTGGAAACGCTAAAGTGAGATATTTTACCGCACCCGCCGTATTCGCCGGACAGCGTTTCAAAGCGATTGAGAACATCAAAGAAAATTCGCCGCGCACAAAAATCATCACTGACATAAACAATAGCCACTCTCAGACGGCTTGAAGGAACGCCATGAATTTTTCAATTGTGAAGAAAATATGTACCAATTTAAGAAAGCAAATGGATTTGATTATAGATTTCCCAGAATTTAAAAAAAATAAAATCAGATTCTTTTTTATCACAGTAGTACACAGTGTGCGCGCGCACACACACACACGCATACACACACAAACACATATATATATTGGAAGTACAAATTAGACCGGTCCGTTTTCAAAAGATGGTTCTGGCTGTTATGAATATTTCATAGTGACAGCTGATTTCGGTGATTTCAGAGAGATTAGACATCTGTCAATAATATTCAGTTTATATCACTTTGAGTTTTATACAAAACCCCTGTTTTTTACTGTGTTGAATATGTTAAATTTTGTGTTAACTAAGCAGCATTTGAGAGAGGTTATTAGCAGCATTTGAGGGAGGTTATAGTTTTCTACTTTAATTGGAAGAAAAGTGCAGCTAAAGCTCATCGAATGCTTGTAGAAGTAATAAATCATATAAGGAATGGTTTCGACGTTTCAAGAATGGAAATTTCAGCGTTGAAGAGAAGCCTGGCTCTGGACAGCCAAAAAAATTCGAAGACAAAGAATTGCAGGCATTACTCGATGAAGATCCGAGGCAAACGCAAAAGGAGCTTCATAAGTAGAATCATTGGAAGTTACGCTACAAGCAGTTTCCATCCGAGAAAAACGGCCGGAATATGAGCAAAGACATGACAAATTTGTTCTTCTGCATGATAACGCTCGGCCTCATGTCGCAAAAAATTATTTGGAAACGCTAAAGTGGGATATTTTATTGCACCCGCCGTATTCGCCGGACATTGTTCCTTATGATTATTGGTTGTTCCGACAAATGCAGCACGATTTGGCAGGTCACCGATTCACTTCTTTCGCAGAAATCGAAAATTGACTCCTAACTTGAATCGCCTCAAAAGACGAGACACTTTTTCGAGATGGAATTCGAAAATTGCTTGAGAGATAGGAAAAAGTAGTAGCCAGCGATGGACAATACTTTAATTAATCTGTTCATTCATTTTGTTCTCAAATAAATGCATTTTTGACCACAAAAAACGGACCGAACTAATTTGTACTCCCTATACATAAATCTAAAAATATTTGTAGTGAAAATTGAAAATATGTTTTAGATTTGCATCACTCACACTAAAGACCTGGAGACCTTGAAAGCAGAATTGAATGGTACAAGAAAATATCTGGATCAAGAGCACCATATTGAAAGAGTTTTTGATCGATTTTGCAAACTTTAAAGCAATGGAATTTTTAAAGTTCATTGATAATGTCATGATAAAAATCATGTAAACTCCAATTAACAATAATATTTAATCAATATTAAAATTTCTTACGCAACGATGTAACAGTTACAGTATCCTATGCAGTCGTGTACTATAAATTCGATCAGTACTAGAGACTGACGAAATATCAATTTAGTACGGACTAAAATACGTACTAAATTATTTCGCTGTATGATACTAATGCCTTAAATAAGAAAGCGGGAAATGCTACTAACATAGAACCTTAAAGTTTTATAGTTCAATTAGTTCAGTCTCTTCTATTAGATAGTGATTATCTGGCAAACGGAAGATTCGAGTTCGATGTCAGTCGTGTCTACCTCATTCCGATGTTCTTCGCTTCATATGATGTTAAAAGTGGGTACCTGCAAGTAAAATAGGCACCTCGGTCATAACTCTGACACTTCCTTCTACAATATGATTGTAAAATTAATATTTATATAGAATAATTATCTGGGGATTGATATTTTCCTAATATTGGAAATATATGATATTTGGAATTTTTACAATATTGGGAGTCGATACAACAATATGACTATTTTTCGAGTCTTGGCTTATTATCATCATTTTATTATTGCACCAGTATCATATCTGTATTGGCAATTGGTATTTTTCACTAAAAATCGATATTTGGTCAATATGTCGTCAGCTGTTATTTCCTACTAGAAATGTACTATATTGTATTTATATCCTTGAGAGTGAGAAATTGTAACATTGAAGAAATGTTTCTGTTAATTGGTATTTATGTAGAAAAAAAGAAAAAAAAGTGAACGACATTTATCTTTAGGCGATTAGCTGCAAATTACGAACCAATTCAAATGCTCGTGTCTCTTTACAATTTGCGCCAGCTCGTTCCTGAACTCTTCGACAGTTTTGACTCTACCCGAGTCATCGGCGAGGTTCTTCAATTTCTCTCGCAAATTTTGAAATTGACCGCAAATATAAAGCACCAACATGGAGATGAAACTATCGCTGCCAGTGTAAGACACGGTAGCGCCATAAACCGACAGAATCTGACCCACGCATGCCAATTCAAAAATCTGGCTTCATGTAACATTGAAAGGAAATAAGCAGTGTACAACAAAGGACGAGCAGGGTCGCTCCGATGAAATCTGACGATGATCGAGATTCTAAGCACAATGGAGATAGTCACCATAGCCTGTGTGAGTAGCATACACCAAATTGAAATTTTCCGTGTGATCGAGGCGCTCCTTAGCATAGCTATCCTCTTGTACAAAGTTTTGGACGCGTACCATTCTAAATAGAAAAAGTCAACCAGCAAATTTAAAACTTCGGAAATATATTCCATATTTCAAATATTTGGACTGAAATATTCGTTTCTTCTCTGTCTCTCTTTCACAGAAAACAGTTTTTTCTCCGAATCATTTGATTTGACACGATTACCGCTAAATTTAACTAAATTTAACTAAAACTCAACGTTTTATGCAATCAAATATCACTTTTGACATCTCGGAACTTTATCAACACTAGGTAATAAATTAACAAATAACTTGTGAGATGTTAATAATAATAATAATATATAATAATAATAATATGAATCTTTGTAAGTAGAATTGTTCGGAAGAGAAAAGAAAATTGGATCCAGTGCAAGTTAAATTTTTTAAACCGTCTTCTCATATTTCATTTTAATGAAATATCCGATGTTATTGATTTCTTAGCATATCTCATAATAATCTATAAGTTACATTAAGTACACGGAAAAGAAAGTGCTAAATTCATATAAATAATTACTTCAATACTCTTTAGTAGATTTTCACTAATATCAAATAAAATTTACCTAATCTGAGTAAAATATTTTCCAAATACATTATCCAAGTAAAATATTTTACTTGGAATCATTTACTTGATTCATGGAAAATTTACTTAACCCAAATTAAAATTTGTTGAGAAATATTGAAGTAGTTATTTATTTGAATCTAGTACCATTTTGTGTATAGATTTTTGTTTTTAAGTGATGTTCAATTTTTTTTATTTGATTCTTTTTATTTAATTCTTACAAATATATTTTACTTTTGTATTATTTTTCCAAAGTTAATATATTTTTTCTTTGCTCCTTTTTAATGAAGAATGTAAAGATGCATTCTCCCCGGCGAACACCACGGCCGACCGACCATTCGTCGGCCGTTAAACGGCGCATAGCGCCACATAAACGATACACGCGCAAAGCATGCGACCGACACGTGCTCACGTAGACAACAACCTTTGTTGTTGTTGTCAAGCACGTGTCGGGAAAAACCGCAAAAATGCGGTATAAAGACCGCACCGCCGTGCTATCGGGACCAGACTCCGCCGGAGTCAGCTGAAATAGCAAGATCAGAAGCTACTCCGGATCCCATCCCCAGGTCGAGGGACCGCCACGATGCGTACGCCCTTGCTGCTGTGAGTTCGCAGCCGACTCGACAATCCTTCCATCCGTAAAGTCCGAGGTCGTGCGTACGCGGTCTCTCCCGTGGAAGTCACGGGCACCGGATTCAACAACATCCATTTCGGAACGGTATGTTCGCCGTCTCCACCGGGAGCTCCCGGCCCTCTTGCCCGCGGCGGACCTGGGGATCGGCACAAGTTGGGGTGGTGTGTTCGTCGCCCCTCTGGAGTGTTCTCCAGCTCGGCCCCTCCACACTAGTCGTTGGGCTCTGCGTCTCCGGGGCATGCGAACGCCCCGGAATATCGTTCCGCGTACCGCGCCGTGTACTTAGAGACCACGCGTGTCTCTCCGCCGCACCTCACCGGAGGTACCACCGACCGCCGCGATCCACGAATCTACCGCCGCCGGCTGCACGTCGGCTACGGCTCGCTCGGCCGACTCCACCGTTCCTGTAAAGAGGCACGATACCGCGTGTCCTCCGCACCGGGAGTCGACCGACGCGGGCACTCCGCGTGCAGCAACCACCGCGACCCGCGTCCTGTGACGCCGAGTAGAGCATTCCGTCGTCGTGCACTCCGATGCGAAACCGTCAAATTTAAACGCTGCGGCCGAAAAGTAAATACCGCGTCCGCTCACCGCTGGCACCGCGAGCTCCACGGGCCGAGCATCACGGCCGTTCCTGCTAAGTTCCGGAAAACAAAAACAACAGGCCGACGTCACCACGTCAACACGGGATTCCATCGCCAATATTGTCAGCCGAATCTTACTGACGAAACACCGAGATTAAAGCACGGCCCGTCAGAATAACCTGTAACCAACCGCGGAAGATAATTGAATAAACATTCATTTTGCCAGACAGTCGCTCACTCACTTATTCACTCGCTCACTCGCTCCTATACTGACACTCGCACACCTAAGAACGCCTGGCGATCCGGCGAGCTATGCCAGGGCAGACACCGTTACCGAACACGGTCATCCGGTAAACCGAAACGACCACCCCGCCGGCCGGGGCGGGACGAACGTCCACCGACCGACGGGGCTCGGGTCACAAGAATAATAATAAAAATAATGTTATCATGAATAGAAATACTGAATGCAAGTAATTGATAATCAACTGGATGATTACACCTACTGACAATTAATAAAATTTAAAACAATTAAGTTCTAAATTATTCGATGGAAATTACCTCTTAAAACTATATGGTTTGTCCGAAAAGTTATGTTAGTGTATTGATAAAAAAAATTTATTGATCTTTTCGTTACAACACATCAAAATTCTTCAAAATAGGCTCCTCCTGCGTTGACACATCGGCTCCAACGAGTTTTCCCGGCATCGAATGCGCCACGGTAGGCTTTCTCCGGAATGTCCTTTAAAGCCGCGTGCAAGCTGCTTGGATCCCCTCAATGGTCTCGAAATGCTTTCCTTTCATGTGTCCTTTCAAGTGTAGAAACAGGAAGAAGTGGGGAGGAGCGACATCCGGACTGTACGGAGGCAGGAGAATCGTTGGCACCTCTGCTATGGCCAGATATTTGGTGACGAGGAAGGAGCTGTGGACCGGCGCGTTGTTGTGATGCAACTTCCAATCCTTTGCTACGTCTGGCCCGACGCGTTGAAACCTGCGTTTCTGTCTCTTCAGCACTTCGACGTAAAATTTCGCGCTCACAGTTGTACCAAGAGGTACAAACTCGTGATGGAACATCCGACGCGGATTTCATCGTCGACCTATTCCCGGCCTTCCAAAAAACCCTTGTGTCACTGGAATACTTGCCGATCCGACGGGGCATCTTTTTAAATCTGTCTTGATCATAGGAAAAATTTCCGCAGCGGTCTTGCCAAGTTTAACCCAAAACTTGATCGTTATCCTATGTTCTAACGAGCACTGCATTTTTACTTGCACGAGGTCACAGAACGACTTCCACGGAAACCGCATGCCCTTACTATGCGGCTGGCAGGAGAAGACTGAGTAACTCAACATTCGTTAGCTGATTTCCCCTTATATCATTCCCAACCGATCCGAGCGCGCTCTGACGGTCACTCGCGTCAAAAAAAATTATTGACATTACTTTCCAGACAAACTCTGTAAATACTATAGCTGAAACTTTTCTTACACATGTATTTTGCCGTTTTAAATTACGTCATTTAAGGCGATTGGACGTATGGATTTAACACGTCGTAAATTAACGTGTTAATTTAACACGATTAAACGTTTTAAATAATATAAGCTAAATTGGTAAAAAACACGAAAATATAGCTTCAGTCAAATGTGTCATTTTGAGGCATTTATGCGTATAAAAATAACACATTTGGATTTACAATGCAGTATTCCATTACCCCGATCTCACGAACTTCGTCTCATACTCACTAACTACCAGGTGTAGAAGTATGAAATCAGAATTTCGCTATAGATGGTGCTAGCCATCAGTTTAGGGACCGTAAGACTGCTTCTGCAGCGCCATCACCTCCCTCTAACAGCTGACAAAGATTTTCAACACACAACAACCCAAGTTCCATACACCGGTATATTTTTCTATAACTTTAAACATGTCGAGTTTTGTGCCTACGAACTACGATTTGCGGATAGCATTGGTTTTTTGTTATCATTTAAATTAAAGAAAACTGCTGCAGAATCGCATCGAATGCTTGTCGAAGCTTACGGTGAACATGCTCTTGGTAAAACACAGTGTTTCGAGTGGTTCAAAAAATTCAAAAGTGGTGATTTTGACGTGAGAAACGAAAAGCGTGGGAAACCACCTAGAAAGTTCGCAAACAACGAATTGCAAGCCTAATTTATGAAAATGATACTCAAACTCAAACAGAGCTCGCGGATCAATTGAATGTGACGCAGAAAGCTGTCTCAATTCGTTTGAAAGCCATGGGAAAGATTCAGAAAGTGGGAAAATGGGTTCCGCATGAACTGAATGAAAGACAGCAAGAAAATCGAAAAACCACTTGTGAAATGCTGCTCGACAGATACAAAAGAAAGTCCATCATATCATGACAGGTGATGAGAAATGGATATATTTTGAGAATCTTAAGCGTCAGAAATCATGGGTGAATCCAGGCGAACCATCGACATCCACTGCAAGACCAAATCGCTTTGGAAAGAAGACAATGCTCTGTGTTTGTTGGGATCAAAACGATGTAATCTATTATGAGCTGCTAAAACCTGGTGAAACTGTTAACACTGATCGCTACCAACCGTTAACACTGATCGCTACCAACAGCAAATGATCGATTTCGAGCATTGCTTGAAAAACGACCGGAATATGGAAAAAAGCAACACAAAGTCATTTTGCTCCATTATAATGCCCCATCACACGTAGCAAAACGGGTCTGGGAAACGATCGAGACGTTCAGTTGGGAAATACTAACACATGCGGCTTATTCTCCAGACTTGGCTCCGTCCGATTATCATTTATTCGCATCGATGGGACACGCTCTCGTTGAACAACGCTTCAATTCGTATGAAAATGTACGAAAATGGCTCGATAGCTTGTTCGCTTCAAAAGAAGAAATGTTTTTTTGGCGTGGCATTCATAAACTGCCAGAGAAGTGGGAAAAATGTATAAATAATAATGGACATTATTTTGAATAAAATATTTTTTATCATTTTCAAACAACAAAAGTGTAATTTTTACAAAAAATTCCGGTTTCATACTTCTACACCTGGTACATTTTTCACATACCTTTTCTATGGCGCCAGATGGTAAAAGCTTTCATGAAGACATTTGCGACTGCGTTGTTGGCGTTCGCCAAATTCTCAGTAATCATATCAGCATTGCCCCAAATGAAATACAAATTTACCGATTGCGGTATGCACATAAAACCCAGCATGAATAAGCTGGCTATCAAAAAACGACATTGGGAGAGCCGACCGCTATGGCCAGAATTCTATAGCGGATCAGGCCATATGCCGACGAGGCCCAAATTAAATCGATTCCATCCATTCGCGAAATTTAAATCTACGCAAATCAGATCTTCGTGATAATAATGTTTTCGATTATATATATTGTAAATTTACGACGCTGTTGCCGCTTCTCCGCGCGTCGCAAACCGCAGAATTTTAACCGCGTACGGGAACCCCAGAAAGCGTCGCTTACCGATCTCTAGGAGGAGAGCCGACTTAGAGGTATAAGATTTAATTTTAAGACTTTCTTTTTGTATTGGGCGCCTCGCTGGGGCTGCGGAAAGTCAAAATCATAAGTGAACTGCTGCGAAGACTGCCGCCGAGGGAAAGCGGGACAGTATTCGACCAGGCCACGACGTCCGGGGGAAGCAGCGAATCCGGCGCACGCTCATGAGTTCGAAGCAGCGCGCTCGTTAATTGGCTACACGTCGTACAGACGAGAGCGTCGTCTGCTGCCTGTGGAGAAGCACGTGTGTGCAAGCCGGGGCCCGGGAGGCAAAGGCCGAAAAAAGGCATGGAAGTTTCATCGGACAGTAAAAAATACTCCGAGAGACATCGACCGGGACCCAGTAGACAAACAAGCCTCGGGAAAGGATACCCTGAAAAAAATGGATAATAGCGTAGCGTAAAACAGTGTGCTCTGCGCGCTAGATTGCATTTCACGAGCGCCGCGACGCGTAAAGTTTCACCGCACGCTAATTAGTCGCAACTCCTTGCGTGTTGCGTATGAGGGGGAGATCACAGTCGATGCAGAATGAAACGATGATCTTGTGTATGCTTTTGCGTCTCAACCATCGCCACAACCACCACGGCTGACGATTAGCTGTGTCCTGAGCTACCGTTTCCAAAACTGCTGAGTAGGGTGTCGCGCAAGACGATTTAAGGGAAGAGCGGAGCCACTCCGTAAAATTGCACGATTCTAGATTGAGGCCACGAACTTGCGTTAGAACCAAATCGCGTTGTTCGATGCTGATTGTCTCGACATATTGGTATTAGGTGGTGAACTTAGTTCCTGCGGCTCACAGTTAGATGACGTTAGTTGTAGGTGTAATTTATTTTGACATCTGAAACTGGCTGTATTTTAGAGGTTAGACATTTGTCAATAAACTTCAGTGCAAAGAGATTCATTTAAGCGAGCAGTGCTATTTTTTCTTTTGATTAAATATGGAACGCGATAAGTTGTTTTTTCGACATGTGCTGCATCATTACCTTGACTTGAAAAAAACTGCAGCTGCAGCTCATAAATTGCTTTTCGAAGCTTGTAGCAATTATGCTCCATCGGAAAGAACATGCCAAGTATGGTTTCAGCGATTTAAGATTGGTGATTTTGATGTCAATGATAAAGAACGCTCAGGCCAACCGAAAAAGTTTGATGACACCGATTTGCAGGCATTATTGGACGAAAACTCTACTCAAACGCTCCAAGAATTGTCTGCAACATTAAATGTTACTCCGATGGCTGTTTCCAAACGTCTACATGCAATGGGAAAAATTCAAAAGGAGGGAAAATGGGTACCACACGAATTAACCGCAAATGCTATTGCGAATCGCTTAAACATCTCTATTTCTCTGCTCGCCAGGCAGAAAAAGAAGAGTTTTTTGTGGCGCATAGTGACTGGCGATGAAAAATGGATATACTTCGATAATCCTAAATGAAGAAAATCATGGGTAGACCCTGGCCAACCATCGACATCCACACCAAAGAGAAATATTCATGGCCACAAAGCAATGCTTTGCATTTGGTGGGATATGCACGGCGTCATTTATTATGAGCTATTGAGACCGAACGAAAGTATCACGGGGGATCGATATCAATCACAATTAAACCGTCTGAATGAAGCATTGTTGGAAAAAAGGTTAGCAATAGCCAGCAATCGACGTAAAGTCATGCTTTTGCACGACAACGCTCGACCACACGTTGCCAAAGCCGTCAAAGAAACACTGATGCAGCTCGAATGGGAAATTCTCCCGCACCCAGCGTATTCACCAGACTTAGCTCCTTCGGACTATTACTTATTCCGGTCGATGCAGCACTGCTTGGTGGATACACACTTCAGAAATTACGAGGATGTGCGAAAATGGATCGACGAATGGATTGCATCAAAAGACCAATCGTTCTATCGTCGCGGAATCTACGCGTTGCCTGAAAGATGGGAAAAATGTAAGGCTAGCGTGGGAAAATACTTCGATTAATGTATTTTTTGCTTTTGATGTCCAAATAAATGAGTTTTTTAAACAATAAACCGCAGGAACTAAGTTTACCACTTAATACAAACTTTCAAAATGTCTCTAATAGATTTGTAGCTATAGCTATCTACAGTGAGCCCTCAAAACTAACCGGAACACCTAATATATTATTTTATTTTATTTTGTTAAACTGCTATCAAATAAATAAACACAACAACTTTATTTACCAACCAGCTTTTGTTATTTCGCAGTTTCCGAATCCGACGAGCTAGCCCTGGACGTTGCCTCCGTAAGTACGAATTAAATAATTCAATCGACAATTGGCTTCGGAGAGATCGATCGTCGCAAAACTAATAAAGCTAATTTTTTTATATTTTTCAATGTAATAAATATATAAATAATAATAACAAAGTTATTAACAAATTGAGTTTGAAAATTTTAAGTTCTAATTTATTTGTTAAATCTGCCGTAGTGGCCGCAGCATTAGGAAATACTTAATGAAACGACAAACTTCACGCAAATTCGAAATTACGAAACAAAATGACAACTTCCCTTCCGTCGAAAAAACAAGAAAATATAAAAAATCTTTCATTCAAATGTTAAAATTTCTTTGTGCTACCGACTTATGACTAAAATCTTAATGTCAAATTAACACACAGCTTATATGATATAATTTTTTGATGTTTTTATATGTTAAATTTATGTTAATTTCGTAACTTGATATTTTTGTATGTCATTTAAAAATGAAACATTATTTTGAGTTATTTTAAGATAAATACTTCAGGAGATCAATATTTTTTAATGTTATTTTAACATTAACATAAATTAAAGCCAGTCATCAAATAAAGTTATAAATTTTGACATGAAATAGTCAAATTAACTAAAATCAAGTTTTTATTATATTAGTAATACAAATAAGTTTCCGCCGTTTTCAAAAAATGGCTCCGCCGACAAGATTACTTTGAAATCATCAGATGTAAAACATCATATAGAAAGTTTGGACACCTGGCAACAACATAAACTTAAAATACTATTGACTTTATATTGGTAGTATACATTTTTTTCGTTCGAAAATGTTGAGTTTTGTACCGAATAAGCGTCATTTGCGAGAAGTTTTGATTTATCTCTTTCATTTAAAGAAATCTGCTACTGAGGCGCATCGGTCGCTTGTAGAAGTTTACGGTGATGCTGTTTTAAGTGAGAAAAGTTGTCGTGAGTGGTTTCAAAAGTTTAAAAACGGCGAGTTTGACGTGGAAGATAAAGAACGCGAAGGAAGGCCAGTAAAGTTTGAAGACGCTGAGTTAGAAACATTATTGGACCAAGACTCATGCCAAACTCAAGAGTAGCTCGCAGAAAACTTGGGAGTGACTCAATAAGCGATTTCAAATCGTCTCAAGACTATTGGTATGGTACAAAAGCAAGGAAATTGGGTTCCGCATGAACTTAAACCCAGAGACGTCGAACGCCGTCTTTTCACGCGCGAACAACTTCTCCAAAGACAAAATCGGAAGGGTTTTTTGCATCGAATAGTGACGGGGGATGAAAAGTGGATCCACTACGACAACCCAAAGCGTAGGAAATCGTGGGGTAAGCCCGGCCATGCACCAACTTCAACGGCCAAACCGAATATTCATGGCAAGAAGCTAATGTTCTGCATCTGGTGGGATCAGCTCGGAGTAATTTATTACGAGCTACTCCAGCCTAACGAAATTATCACTGGAGAACGTTATCAACAGCAACTGATGCAATTAAGACAAGAATTGAAGCTTAAACGCCCCCAATATGCCAAAAGACATGACAAAGTGATTTTTCAGCTCGACAACGCTCGACCACATGTTGCAAAAGTCGTCAAGGAAACTTTGGAAGCTTTACAATGGGATGTCTAACCCCACCCGCCGCATTCACTAGACAGTGCTCTTTCGGACTACCACTTGTTCCGGTCGATGGCTCACGCCCTGGTCGAGCAGCACTTCACTTCTTACGAAGAAGCCAAAAATTGGGTCGATTCATCGGTAGCCTCAAAAGATGAAGAGTTTTTTCGACATGGCATCCGAATGCTGCCAGAAAGATAGCAAAAAGTAGTAGCTAATGACGGACAATATTTTGAATAAAATGTAACGTATATTTTTTTACAATAAATTGATAATTTTTATTAAAAAATACGGCGGAAACTTATTTGTATTATCAATAATTAATTTAAGTTAAATTAATTTAATTCATGCGTTAATATAACATGAGAAATGTAAACAACGCAGTCTGCGTATTAAGGCGCAAGATCAGTGTTCAGAATTTTACTTAAGAATGTGTGATATTTGTTAAAATACATATCGCGTCGGTAATACGTGCCGAAAATGAGTATTCAGGACCAACGAGTCGGGTAATGCGTAAGTGTTTTATTGGACACGTATTATAGAAAGTGGTGCCATCCCACGTTATTTTTACTGACTCTTTGACGCTTGATATATTACGCGATATATATATTCGTTCGTTAGACGAGACGACAGAGGCCCGAGAGTCGTGTTAGAGAAAGCATCGTTCTGTGTATTATTCCGACTCAAAATAGCCACCGCTCTGTATACTGCGTCGTGCCTCTACTATCGCTTGCGGGTTGCGATAATTAGTGGGTTTACGGTATTAATAAAAGCGTGTCAAACTCCGGAATTGTTGAGTTCAATTAATACCAAGAATTCCACAAGCAGTTCGAGACCACTAGACGGGTCCACGGTAAAACTCAAAGCAGCGAGCATAAACGGCATCGAGCTACTTGCCATTGCCGCCACATTTATTGGTCCTTCGAGCCGGATTGCAGCCAAGTACAGTCTATTAATTATTGCTTCATACAGTGAGGACCTTGCCGTCTATGTAATAAAAAGACGAAGGTATCGTGCTTCTCGAATATTCTACATTTGCGATCACGCGGACTGCTACGCAAGCTTGACCGCAGTAGAGGACAACGGGCAAAAACTCAGCTCACGTTGTCAACACACCACTGTGACAACCCACTCGGTGTCTCGAAATTACCAAACAAATTGTTTTTACGTTATTGGAGCCTGAAAGCGAATTAATTGAAAATGTAGCGTATATTGGCCGAACAAGAAGAGGTGATTACCTCGATCAATCGCACTATTATTAATTTCAAGAAGATGGCCGAAAGAATTATTCATCCGCCGCAGCACATAATCGTCTAACCATTGTACGAGAATACTGGACACGATGTCAATAACTGGATGCCGAAATCAAGGTCGCTTCGACTACACAGGATCGTCAAACTCTACTCTACTTTGAGGATGATAAATTCTCCGTTGCGCAACAAGACTATTATCAGGCATCGGATTTTCTTAACGAGATGCTAGATAAGTTGAACAAAGACATTAAAACTCCTTCGCTTATTAATTTTAACTCTTCTACAATTAGTGATTGTAACGTTATGTTAATACCACTGCTTCGAATAGAATTACCAAAATTTTCGGGTTCATATTCAGAATGGACTAGCTTTCGCGATCTCTTCGAGTCTCTGGTAGGAAGTAACGATAACCTCACTAATGTTTAGCGTTTGCATTATTTAAAGACTAGTCTTATTGGTCAAGCTCGATTGGTTATTAACAATATAACAGTTACCGACTCTAATTATGCGATAGCTTGGAACGCGTTAAAAAAGCGTTACGAGAAAACAAGAACTATTGTAACCTCACACATTAATAATATTCTTGATACTTCATCTATGAAGTCTGATTCAGCTACCGAACTTAGAAGAATGTATGATACAGCGATTCTTTCGCAGCGTTACGCAGTATGGATCGATCTATTATTAAAGATTTTCTGGTTACCATAACGGCACGTAAGTTAGATTCTAAAACGAGGAAGGATTGGGAAATTAGTCTGGGTAGTTCATACGAACCTCCAACATTTTCCACTTTAAGTAATTTTCTCACTGCCAAAATTGTGTCTTTGGAAGCAGTAAGAGACACTGGCGATATTTTGAACAGATTAGTATTTGTCCTGACATGCGTAACGTGCTACGACATGCGACCTCAGCCCTTAGGCTATATGCTACCAAAAATCTATTCTATCTTTCCAGCTTTGGCAACGACTGACAAGAAAGCGGGCCAAGACGACACCAAGAAGGGTGCTGCCGCCGGCCATTCCCAGGCCACGACCGGAACGAATTCTCACGGAGCCTCTCTCTGCGGTTCGAAGAGCTGGCAATGGAGGAGATGATGCGCCGCAGTGTCCTTGCCGTCCCCGCAAGCACACATCCCACCGTCTACAAGTCCCAGATCCGCGAGGCGCCTCTGAAAGTTGCCATGTCCGGTGATCATTTGCGTGACGTAGTGGTCGAGGTTAAACCAGAACACACCAACCCTAACCCCGACATCGCCGAAGAAGGCACGTGTGATGTGACCTTTGACAGAAGAAAACCATCTATCCTGCCACATCTTCGTTGCCGCAATCCTCATGAGGCCTAGCGCTTCCTTTTGGTTCCCTGCGTAGGGAACAATCCTATCTCCTACCTTGGCATCCCTCTCTTTCCTAACTTCGAATCGCGCCCGGGATTCCGCGAAAAGGATGTCGACGGGAACCGCGCCCGCAGCCACATAGAGCGGTTGATGCCGTACGATACGCGGCGGTCACCGAAATGAGCACTCGGCGCTGCAGGGACCTGAGGACTACCAGGTCGCCTCTGGTGCACAGGTCGGTCCACCCGGCGGCAGCGTATACCACCGTCGGTGCGAACACGCCCTGGTATATAGCCGAGAGCGCCCCGAAACGCAGGCCCCATTTACATCCCGCCTGCCTGCCTAGCTTACTAAAAAAACGAACCGATCTTTTCGCTGAGATATTTGCAATGGGTGGATACACCCATTCCTCTATCTATGGGGATGCCAATGTACTTAACTGATTTCTTAAATTGAATCTTATTATTTCCTAATCGAATGACCGGTGGCCTACTCGCGAGATCAGCCTTTCTGGCTCTGACTGTTTTTCGATTTCGATCGGGACGCGCTCCTCCCCGTCTGCCTAATGGGGCCCTTTTGACAAGGTCACTTTTGAGGACAATTGCCTCAGCCTTTAGCGACGAAAGCTCTAATTTGGCAAAGCTACACAATTTCCCTATTTCGTCGACTACTTCCTGTGCTTTTATTCCTATTTCTTTGCGGGAATCACCGCTGATTAATACGAGAAGATCATCCGCGTACGCTATGTATTTATCCCCTACTCTAGCTTCCAGAGCCTTAAGGAGTCCGTCAAACATGATGTTCCAACAAGTTGGACATAAAACCGAGCCCTGCGGACAACCTATGGTGGCCTTCTTCGATACCGTTATATCTCCGAAGGAGAGAGAGACTTTCCTATCACGGAAGTAGTCAACTAGCACTTTGAAGATGTTAAAAGGACAGTTCCTATCCCTAAATCCTAATAATACGAAGGGCCACCAGACGTTGTCAAATGCGCTCGAGATGTAGAAGAACAGCGCAATGACGTATCTCTGTTCAAAGGCAAAGAGCATCAGTCGTAGCTCCACGGCAGCGTTCTCCGTCGACCTTCCGGGTGTGAAGCCGAACTGCCGATCGGAGATCTTCCCCGGCGAGAGTGACGTCTGGTTGAGTCGCTTCAGAAGAAGCTTCTCAAAGAGTTTCCCTATTACGGAGAGGAGACAGATCGGCCTGTAGGATTTGGGGTCCTCCACGTCTTGCCCTTAACCTTCACCAAGACTCTGAGCGAGATCTCCTTACAGATCGAGGGTAAAACGCCCCACTGAAGGCACCCATTGAAAAGCCTAATGAACTGACCGGGGATTGCCTTGTAGGTGGCCTTCAGTACCGAGACCTCGATGAGATCCAGGCCTGGCGCCTTGTTGTTTGTCAGAGATCTGACTGTTGCTGCGATTTCTGCACCCGTGAACAGAGGGTCATCGGCAGTGTCAGGCATATGGTATGCGCTTTCTCTGACTTCGCGCTGCTGTAGCGTGTCCTAGTTCTCCCGGTCATCCGGCACGTACACGTCGAGCAGGCGAGCAACGGTCTCCTAGGGTGACGCTCGAGGAGTTTCCGCCACGGAGAGTGATCAGCACTTTGTCAACCCGGAGCTTATCGGCCTGATGCTCATAAACAAATCCCCAGGGCTTCGAGTTGCCTTGCTCCGTGACAAATTTCCGCCAGCTTTCGAGTTTCGCTTTCCTTACCTCCCTGGTGTACTCCCGCAAAGAAGAGCGGTAGACAAGCAGTTTGGCGGAACGGGTCGGCTTAACACTTTCCTGCTGGTATACCCGTCTGTCCCTATATACGATTTTCTTTTTTATCGTAAGATTTTTCTCCACCACCCGTTGGACTTTCTATATTGCCTTTTCCTTGGCATTGCCTTCTCACAGGTGCCCATAAGGGAGCCCGCAAGAGCATCCGTGAACTTCACCACGTCCTCCGCAGACGTCAACCGAGGACCTCAAGTCTCGATACGGACAGATCGACGAGGCTCTCAGCGAACTTCTCCCAGTCAGCTCGATTGGTGTCGAACCGAACTTTCGTAGTTCGCTGATATTTGCCTCTGACTTTTGGCACCATCAGCCTAATATCCAGGGAGTTGTGGTCACTGGTTGTCCAGTCGCAAAATACCTTCCACTCGCCGATGAACTGGCTGATGGATGGGGACGACAGGGTCAGGTGGATGTGCGACGATCCCCATGACGTCGAATAGGTGGGCGGCTGTCCGACAACATTAAGGACTTTGTATTCGCGAGCCCGGATAAAGTCCCTGGAGCATCGCTCTCCTATCGTCCAATTTACGGTCACCCCAGAGAGGGCATTGGCGTCCATTCCCACCAACACCCTCTGCCCCCTCAGTGAACGAAGCACCATTTCGAGGTGCCTGAGGTGGTCCTCTATCTCGTCGCTGTACTGAAAATAGCACGATGCGACATACAAGGAGAGGACGTGTGCTCGCACTTCCGCACTTGCGCTGTGTGTCGTACTGAGCTGCGAGACAAACATTATCTGGAATTCGGGGTTGCAAGCGACTACTGCGGCCCAAGGACGTTGCGCGCACATAGCAGCCACCCTCATTCCTGTCCCTAGCCCGACGAAGGCGTACCCACTGCCCTGCTTCCGGACGTGCAACTCCTGCAAGAGCAGGATGTCCAGTCGCTTTTGGACAATGAGTTAACGAACCTTCCCTGTCACCACAGCCGAACGCCTCATGTTCAGCTGCAGCATTCTAATTCCCGTGGATCTAAGCAACGCGGGCAGTGAAGTGCTCCTGGCTAGCACCAGAGGCACGGAAGAATCGACTACCTCTACTGGGGTTTAGGACGAGGTCGCGATCGCGGTATTTACGTTTATCGCGGAGCTATTGTCAGAGCCTATCCTGATTTGTTTCACACGGTCGAGGATTGCCGGTTTGAGCAGCTTATTATATCTTTCTAAGCTAACACTGACAGCACGAAGGCTGAGAACCTGGGACCGTGCACCGAATTGCTCTGAGCCACGGATATGCGCGGGCACGGTTGGTTGAGGCGCCCTTCTGGAAGCGGGGGCCTCAACCAAGCGCGCGACCGAGCGTGCATGCGACAGAGCATCAGAGGATCCCCCTGCTTCCAAAGCTGCGGCCCTGTCTGGTCGGAAGCGTTCAGCCAGGCGGACACTCCTCCTCGGCTCATATGGCATCATTGGCGTCATTGAAAAATTTACCCATAATATATTGAATTTGGGGGTCAGAATGTAGGTCGAGCAACGCAGAGTCGCCTTACGTTGCTAAGCCTAGAGAACCCAGGGGGTCGGCAGGTACCCCGGGGTTGTATCGTTAGCGACTGCGCATATTTTCCGTCCTCGCAGCCATTCATACCCTCGGCACGATACTTCCACCTATTATGACTGTAAAGGCAGGTCTGCGCGCTCTAAAAATAAAAGTGAGAACTCCGGTTCCGTCGTCGCTGCGGACAAAGCCACAGAGACGCAGGGTCCGGTAGTTTTAATTTATAAGCAGCCCTCGCGCGCTTTCCACGCACCGCAATGCGCAGGAGGAGGGCGGAAGTGAGCTGTCCCGGAGATGAGGTTTGGGTGGTTGCAGTTTTTGGGTGAGTAAGGCTTTTACCGCATTTGAACCAATTGCGTGTTCGCGGTAGTGCTCGGGTGGGATGTGGGAGTGATTTACAGAGAGGAAACGTGGAGAGGAGTGGGGGTTAGTGCGATGCGGTCGGGTGGCGCCACCTCAGCTCCAGAGAGCTCAGCGACTGTCACGGCGGGTTTCATACCGCTCGAGACGCTGGCCATCCTTTGGCGCCTCACTGTTTCGTCGTCACCCTTTACGCTACCGCAACGAACTAGGGAACCTGAGAAAGAAATATATATTAATACCTCCGGTTCCGTCGCAGCTGGGGCAGAGCCACAGAAGCGCAGGGCCCGGTAGGTCAGTATAACGCAGCCTCTGCCCAGCTTCCCCGCAGCGCCAGGGTTGCGAGGAACAGGGCAGTTGGGAGACAGGCCGCGGCAGGAAGGGGAATACTATGGCTTTATCGCATAAGGACAGTTCAATTGTCCGCGGTAACGCGCTGATTTTCTCGATGGTAAGGAAGAGGCGTCTTTAAAGTTGTACCGCTTAAGAACTACTTATGCGTTCGCGGTAATACAGTGGACCTCTCAGAAAGTGTGGGAGGGGTAATTTTGTGGGTACCGCCTGAGAACAGATTTCCTATTCGCGGTAATGCTTGTGGGAGTGGAAGAAATGGGGAGATTTGGTTTTTAACTGCGTGGGAACAGATTATCTGTTCGCGGTTATGCAGTGAGATTTACAGGAAGGATGGAAGGTGTAAAGTTTGGAGAATACCGCGTGAGAACAGATTTTCTGTTCGCGGTAATGTTATGTTAATAAAGGAAAGGATCAAAGGGAAGGGAAGGGAGGTGGGAGAATTCGTCAACAACCCCAAGGCTCCAACACACCAGCTTGCTGTCTTAGCGGATTTCATACCGCTCGAGCCGCTGGCGTGCCTTCGGCGCCTCGGCACCAAGCCGTCGGCAGTTTGTCCCACGAGGGACCCGCTGAGCCTTCCCCCCGTCCAAACGAGAGGAAGATTGCGTAAGTCAGAGTCCCGTCAGCCGCCAGGGGGAGTGATTGTTGCGACCTCCTCCAGCGTTTCCGACTCACACCACGAGGAGGTGGGGTTGGCACGTGGGAGATGCTGAGAACCAACATCTCCTTTTTAATAGTCCGATATTTTGATATTTTGAACAATAAAACTATCCGTTCTAGGACCACTAAGTCGCTCATTTCTTCTGTATGCAAGTCGCAATGTTTACGTTGTCGCAAGACTCATCCGTTGTATCTCTGTTCTAGTTTTAAATCATTATCACCAGATAAGCGAAAGTCGTTCCTGAGACCACGTAGTTGTTGTTATAACTGTCTGGGTAAAGAACATTTTCCATCAAGTTGCCCGTCTCATGGCCGTTGTAGACGCTGCCAGCGAAAGCGTCATACGCTGTTACATGACGACAATACTCCCTCAGCTGATACAAACAGCTTTAATAAACCACGGGTTCGTACATAAAGGTCTACTTCAGACATTGCCAAGATCTCGGTAAGTGACTGATTCGAGACCTAGCGCGTCTCTTAGGATAGCAGTTTCCAAGGTTCAAACCCCTATTACACGTGCAGTTTTACTTGCTACTGCAAGAGTATTAATCAATAACGAGTCCAGTAGGAAATTATATTTAAAAGCTCTTATTGATATGGGATCGGAAGCTACATTTGTAACTGAAAGAGCAGCTCAATCTTTAAGAGCTAAAAGGCAAAGCATCAATGTTCAAGTAACGGGTTTAGGTGGATGACCAAAGAGTACAGTGCATTATCGCACCAAGGTCACTTTGAACTCATGCAGTAACAAGGTGTTGTGGTGTCAGCCCTTGTTTTACCCTCTTTGACTTCCTACCATCCAATGACTCCCATTGAGGAGAGAGACTTCTCGCATTTTTCCGATCTGACATTAGCTGATGCCAATCCCTTAAGTTGCAAACGCATCGATGTACTAATCGGCGCTGATATTTACGGTTCTATACTCTTAGAAGGCCTACGTAAAAGAGCGAGCGGCTCCCTCGTCGCTCAGCATACTATTTTCGGTTGAATTCTGTTCGGTTCAATCGGTAGAGAGGATCACTTGTCCTCTGCGATGATCTCTAACTTGAAATGTTCTATTACTCCTACGCTAGATAGCCTTGTCCAGAAGTTTTGGGAAGTCGAAGAATTATTGTTTCCTTCTTCACACTCTAAAGAAGACCAGATCTGTGAGGAATACTTTCTCTCAACTCACACACGTCTATCCACTAGTCGGTATGTTGTACGTTTACCTGTCAAACAAAGCTCAACTCTAGGCTCGTTCCATGTCGCGTCCAAATCATTGGAGCATTTAGAACTCCATCTGGCTAGAGAACCAAAGCTCACTGCAGCTAACCAAGATTTTCCATATGAATATGAATCTTTGGGTCATATGGCCCCCTTAAACGCGCAAACACATAACTCTAATTCTGTTTACTATTTACCTCATCATCTTGTTCTAAAGGAGAGTTCGTATACTCCGTTGCGTGTCATCTTTAACGCATCTTGTACGACTTCCAACGGAGCGTCGCTAAACGATTGTCTCATGACCGATCTTAAATTACAAGCAGACTTGTCTATTATTTTGCGTTGGAGAGCATATCGTTTAGACTTTACTATTGACATTGCCAAGATGTTTAGACAGATATTGATTCATCCTGATGATACAGATTATCAACGTATTCTGTGGAGAACTGCTCCGGATCAACCTGTCAATCACTATCGATTATTAACTGTCACTTATGGCATATCTTCATCTCCTTATCTCGCTATGAGAGTTCTTCAACAATTAATAGCTGGTGAGGAAAGTCACTACCCCTTAGCATCTTCAATATTACGCAATTCCATTTACGTGGATGATATCCTATTCGGTGCGGATTATATTCCCACCATTCAAGCAATGCGCGAACAACTGATCTCACTGTTGCGTTGTGGTGGATTTCAATAAAAAAAGTGGGCGTCGAATTACGATGCTCTCTTGACCGACATGCCCGAGTCAGAATTACTTTATTTGAACACAGTTCAGTTCAGGGATGTCCCCACTACTATAGTTTTGGGTGTCTCTTGGAATCCCAAGACAGATTGTTTCGCCTTTCAAATTAATCTACCTAACGTAGTCAATAATACCAAGCGTTGCTTGTTGTTGATCATTGCACGAGTATTTGAACCTTTAGGTTGAGTCGCACCAGTAGTAGTGACTGTTAAAATTCTCATGCAGGAATTATGGCTCAGAAACTTAAATTGGGATACTACTATACCGGATGACTTCCAGGGATATTAGATATCGCTTCGTCAGAGCTTAGTCGAGCTCAAATACGTTTCCATTCCACATTGGACGAACCAATCAACATCACAGATAGCTGTAGAATTACATGGCTTTACAGACGCCTCTTCAAGAGCTTACGCTGCTGTAGTATATGTACGCATCCTGGATTCGACCGCACAATTTAGCACTACGTTACTCTTAAATAAGACAAAGGTATCGCCCATTAGGATAATAAACATTCCCAGTCTGGAATTGTGCGCTGCACTATTACTTACACGACTCATACTTTGTTAAAACCATTTTAGTCATTTCTGATGTACCTATCTACTGTTGGTCTGATTCTATGATTATACTGTCATGGATTAAACAACATCCGTCTAACTGGAAGACGTTTGTAGCCAACAGTGTTTCAGAGATTCAAACTAACCTACCTCAGACAAAATGGAGATATGTATAGTCATGTGAAAACCTTGCGGACTGCGCATCTAGAGGTATTACCACCTCTGACTTAAAGAAGAATGTATTTTGGTGGTCTGGACCTCTATGGTTAAGTAAGCATTCATCTTCTTGGCCTGATCAGCCCCACATATTAATAGCCGATCTCACAGTCGAGCAGAAGTCTTCCGCGATACTTTTGGCAAGTGCGAGAAGTGCTGAATGGGACTTAATCTACTGATTTTCTTCCTGGCAGAAACTTCTACGAGTTACTGTATACTGCTTAATGCTCATTTACAAGATACAAGGAAATAAAGGGGTTAGCTGTAAATTATTAGAAAATTTAGACAAATCTACACTTACTTTGACAACAGCAGTAAATCAAGCATGTAAATTTTGATTGTTACAAATACAACAGGTTCATTTTGAAAAGGAGATAGTAGCTATTAAAGGTAATACCCCGCTATCAAAAAATAGTAGATTAACAAAATAAATTCCATTCTTAGGTAAGGAAGGGTTTTTGTGCATCGGAGGTCGACTAAGGCACGCACTTCTTTCCTTTAGAGAGAGACATCCTATTATTTTTCCCAAGTATCATCTCTCCGAATTGATTATCGATCAACTTCATCTTCAAACTCTGCATGGTGGTACTCAGTTGACGTTGCGAGTTTTAAGGCAAACTTACTGGTTGTTAGCTGCACGTACCGCAGTTAAATCTTGAATTCACAAATGTATTGTTTGCGCTCGTCGTCGTTTAAAACCAATTTTTTAACTCATGGGAGATTTACCTGCACACCGAGTCACACCCAGTCGTTCGTTTCAACATACAGGAGTTGATTATGCAGGTCCCTTCCACATATTGTCAAGAGTAGGCCGAGGTCAACATATTTTTAAATCCTATATTGCTGTTTTTGTGTCTAGCGACAAGAGCCATTCATTTGGAATTAGTGGGTGATTACACCGCCTTCGGGTTCTTGGAGGCTTTACGTCGCTTCGCAGCTCGAAAACGATTTCCTCATTAATTACCAGTTGTATGCATAAGTTTTTTCCGGTTTAACTAAGAGATGGCGCCAGCGAAAAGTACGCAGCGAATTAATTTGACACATACGTCATTTTGTTCGTCTGACATTTAAAACTACAAACACACACAAGTTGAGTCCGCCAAAAACTAGCGTCTTTGTTTTATCGTTCAGTGATCATGTCGAGTTTTGTGCCTGAAAAAGAACATTTGCGGCACGCATTGCTTTTCTTATTTAATCAAAAGAAAAAGGCTGTTGAAGTCATCGTTTGCTGGTAGAAACATATGGTGAACACGCTCCATCGATTAGAACATGTGAGACATGGTTTCGACAATTTAAAAATGGTGATTTCAATGTGAAAGACAATGTGATTTCAATGTGAGCGCTCTGGTAGACCACAAAAATGCAAAGACGAGCAATTGCAGGAGTTATTGGATGATGACCCAACTCAAACTCAACGGCAATTAGCAGAAGCATTACATGTATCACAAGAAACAATCAGCAGACGTTTACGAGCAATGGGAAAGATCAATAAACTCGGTAAATGGGTCCCACACAATTTGAATGAACGTCAAATGGAAAATCGCAAAGTCACTTGTGAAATGCTGCTTCAACGCCACGAAAGGAAATCATTTTTGTATCGAATTGTGACGGGTGACGAAAAATGGATTTATTTTGAAAACCCGAAGCGGAAAAAATCGTGGCTTTCACCTGGCGAAGCCGGTCCATCAACACCAAGGCCAAATCGCTTCGGCAAGAAGACCATGCTCTGTGTCTGGTGGGACCAGAGCGGTATTGTGTATTATGAACTCTTGAAGCCCGGCGAAACCGTTAATACACAACGCTATCGCCAACAAATGATTAATTTAAACCACGCATTAATCGAAAGACGACCGGAATGGGCCAGAAGACATGGCAAAGTGATTTTGTTACACGACAATGCGCCGTCTCACACAGCAAAACCAGTGAAAGACACCTTGAAATCGCTTGGATGGGACATCCTTCCGCACCCGCCGTACTCCCCAGACCTGGCGCCATCTGACTATCACCTCTTCGCATCAATGGGGCACGCGCTCGCAGAGCAGCACTTCAGCAATTTCGAGGAAGTTGGAAAATGGCTCGACGAATGGTTTGCCGCAAAAGACAAGCAGTTTTTCTGGCATGGTATTCATAAATTACCTGAAAGATGGGCGAAATGTGTAGAAGCCGATGGCCAATATTTTGAATAAAAAAAAAATTAATTTCCCTTGAAAATTATGTGTTTTTTTTTTTACCAAAAAACCGGAAAAAACTTATGCATACACCAGATATATAGCGATAACGGAACCAATTTTCGAGGTGCACAACGCGAGTAAGATCGCGCATTTAAGGCCTTATCTCGAAATTTGTATCTTGCCGCTCATCTGGCCAGTGATGGGGTTGATTGGCGTTTCATACCACCTTCAGATAGAGGAGTTCACTTCTTTATTAACACAAATAGAAGCATGCTTGAATTCCAGACCTATCGCTCCACTATCGAATAATCATAATGATCTTCCTCCTCTTACTTTTGCACACTTCCTGGTTGGGGAAAATTTGGTTACGGTACCTGAGGAGTCTGTTTTGGATCTAAAGGAGTCACGCTTAAGTTGTTGGCAGCGAGTGCGACGATTACTTGAGCAATTTTGGCGTATCTGGTCTACAGATTATTTAAATATGTTGCAACAACGAAGCAAATGGAAAAGTGTACAACCTAATGTTCAATTAGGTGAGTTAGTCTTATTGCGCAACGACTTATTACCCACTTCTAAGTGGGAATTAGGACGAATAGTCTTATTTATCCCGACGAGAATGAGCAGGTGCGCGTGGTGGACCTGAAAACTATTTCAGGGATCTATAAGCGTCCTATTACAAAATTAAGTAGGTTACTTAGCGTGCTCACCCAGAGATACGATTTGAGTCAATCCCGGTAAAGTGGGCGGCGGCCCTATTATATGTAAATTATCTTTCATTTTTTCGTTCTTCTTATCTTGAGGTAATCATTCTCTCCTTACTTTGCGTTCTTTCTTAATTTATTTCGTAAATACGAAGTGGGCGGTATGTTCAGAACTTTACTTAAGAATGCGTGATATTTGTTAAAGTACATATTGCGTCGGTAACACGTGCCAAAAAGGAGTATTCAGGACCAACGGGTTGGGTAATGCGTAAGTGTTTTATCGAACACGTATTATGGAAAGTGGTGCCATCCCATATTATTTGTACTGACTCTTTGACGCTTGATATTACGCGATGTGTATGTTCGCTCGTTAGAAGAGACGAGAGAGGCCCGAGAGCCGTGTTAAAAAACGCATCGTTCTGTGTATTACTCCGACTCAGAAAATCCACCGCTCCGTATACTGTGTCGTGCCTCTACTATCGCCTGCGGGTTACAATAATTAGTGGATTTAGGGTATTAATAAAGGCGTATCAAACTCCGGAATTGTTGAGTTCAATTAATACCAAGAATTCCACAAGCGGTTCGAGACCATGAGACGAGTCTACGGTAAAACTCAAAGCAGCGAGCATAAACGGCATCGAGCTACTTGCCATTGCCACTACATTTATTGAAATTTAAGCAATGCAGTCGGCGCAATAAAGCGCAAGATTAGTAATATGTTGCAGTAATAGAAAGAATGCAAAGTCGAGGTTACGTCGAGACAATATATAACATGAGAAAAATATATTTTTCATAAATTAAAATACTAGAGTGTAGCATATATTTTCTTGTTTATTTTATTTACATTATACCAACAAATATATTCCTGCAATATTTTTTACAAATTACTTTAACTACTCCTTCATATATTGTAACGAGGCGCCCTAATGCCTTCGTTCCGGCCAAAGCCACCATGGGCCGGTAAGCGTGCGATAACACGAGTCAACTACTCGCTGACCAGTTTCATGAGTAGTACGAGGATTGCTACTTATATTTCTGGCCTAATAATAAAAAAACTA
Organism: Dinoponera quadriceps; assembly: GCF_001313825.1. Classification (NCBI taxonomy): domain Eukaryota; kingdom Metazoa; phylum Arthropoda; class Insecta; order Hymenoptera; family Formicidae; genus Dinoponera; species Dinoponera quadriceps. The sequence goes on along the minus strand of NW_014555098.1, from coordinate 8,913 downwards.
ATATTTATGATCGAAATTGGTTTTATTGTTTTTCAAAATATTCTGCATGTTGATCAATAAACTTTTGCATGTGTTTGAACCAATTTTCGAAACACTTTTTCTACTTCGATTGAGGTAACTGCAAAACATGCGTTTTGAATGCATAAACCGCTTCTTCGGGTGTCGAAAATCGTTCACCACGTAATTTATTTTTAATGTGCGGGAACAAAAAAAAATCAATGGGTGCCAAGTCAGGGCTGTACAGCGGATGACCCATCAATTCGATGTTTTGGCAGGTCAAAAATTCCTTTGTTTGACCCGATGTGTGAGAGCTCGCTCATGATGAAGAATGATTCGCCTCTTCTTCTGCTTTTCTCGAATTTCTCCGATGACTTCTGGCAAACAAATGGTCGTGTACCATTCAGAATTGACCGTCCTACGGTGCTCTAACGCCACTGTCGCCACGTGACCGGTAATGCCGAAGAAACAGGCAACCATTTGCTTCGATGTGTTTTTCCGCGAACAACTCTTGTTGAATTTGACTCGTCTTGCAAGACCCATATAGTCGATTGCGGTTTTGTTTCGGGCTCATATGCATAGATCCATGATTCGTCACCTGTGTAGATGTTATACACAGCCTTTGATGCACCTTGAACGTATTTTTTTTAACATTTCCTTGCACCAATCAACACGAGTCTTCTTTTGAGCGTTTGTCAGATTATGCGGGATTCAACGCGAACAAATTTTTTTTACGGACAAATATTCATGCAATATTTTATTGATGCTTGTCATACTAATGTCCAAAGATGCCTCAATCTCACGGTATGTCACATGACGATCTTGCTTTATCAGTTCACGCACGGCATCGATATTTTCTGACACAACAACCGATTTTGGACGACCTTCACGGAATTCGTCCTGGAGCGAACGTCGGCAACGATTGAATTCGTTATACCAGTTTTTTACAGTGCTGTATGATGAGACTTTCCCGCTGTAAAGGATTAAGTTCATCGATGCCCTCTTGTCTTGATAACCCACGTCGAAAGTTATGAAAAATAATCACATAAAAATGTTCACGAGTTAATTCCATTTTTTGCCCGACATGAATTTTTTAATTCACTGTATACAATACAAACCGCGCTCAAATGACAATGTGTTCTTATGTATTTATGTTCAACAATGTCAAGTTTCCAATGACAACGTCTGATGGCGCCTGGCAACACTTACTGCTACCAAGGCCAGAAATATAAATAGCTACCTACGTATCCCGCTAAGGCACCGCTAGCCGACGTAGGCGTGGCCCCTTTCTCACGAGCATTTTCGCTGCACAACGGCTAAGTTAGCTGTTCTGTGCATCGAGTAGATATTCATTTTCTACCAAGATCAGCAGTCAACTCTATCGAAGAAGATAGATCGATCGGTATCGGCGATTCCCTCCACCGACGAGGCTAGATCGATCGAAATCCGCGATCACCTCTACCGCTCCAGTACCGAGGGCTGGCCGATTGAGATTGACAATCGTCTCTATTTCTCCAGTACGACGACTCTTCTCCGCCGAGAATTGACGAACATTGGGCATCCACTAGACCGACTCACCGGCGACTCACCGGCGACTCACCGGCACGATACATGTCAACAACCGCTCAGCCTGTCAGACTCATGCCATGGACATACCCGGACTCAGAGCACCTATTATATAACATTTCGAGAAATTTTCAAAACACTATAACAAGATATTTTTGCATTAAAAACTTTTTTGTGTTATAAGGCTTGAACATTTCAATACCGCTGACATATATATATCTATACAAGGTTCGGTCAAATAACATGTAAAAACCGGCACGACGTGAGTCTTTATGAAAAAAATAAAAAAAAAATAAACAATAAAATTTTTTGATTTCCGGCTTAGTTTTGGAAAAAAAATCGAGTTTAAATATCCGCTGCTTACGTATGCTGTTACGGCTTTAAAGCGATAAAGTCATCAATGCATTTTCGTATCTCTTTAAATCTCACGAAATGTGTATCAGCCAAATGATGCTGCAGTGACCGGAATAAGTAGTAATCGGAAGGCGCCGTGTCTGGGCTATGCGCCACGTGCGGGAGAAGTTCCCAGCATAACGCAAAGATATGGTCCTGAATCGCTTTCGCAACATCTAGTCGTGCATTATTCTGAAACAGGATCATTTTACGACTTCTTTCACTAATAAATGGCCTTTTGTCTAATAATGCATCGCTCAAATTGGCCAATTGTTGTTGGTAGCGGTCTGCCGTGATTGTTTCACTCGGTTATAACAACTCGTAATATAAAATACCTCTCGAATCCCACAAGATGCAGAACAAAACTTTCTTGGCGTGGATATTGGGCTTTGGCGTCGATGTCGAAGGACCAAAGTCAACCCATGATTTTCTACGCTTAGGGTTATCACAAAAAATCCACTTTTCATCGTTTGTAATGATTTTGTGCAGAAAATCTTTTTTTCGGAACTTTGAAAGCAAAGTAAGTGCAATGTCACCACGTCGAGTTTTGTTGTCTCCGGACAGTTTATGCGGAACCCATCGTTCTTCCTTTCGAACATTTCCTATTGTATGTAAACGTACGGAAATTACTTGCCGTGTAACGCCAAGCTGTTCTGCAAGCTCCTTTTCAGTTTGCTCAGAGTTTATATCCAGCAATGCTTGCAATTTGTCCATTTCAATCTTTTATGGGCGTCCAGCACGCGGTTCATCTTTAAAACTGAAATCTTCTTGGCGAAATTTTTGATACTATCTTTTACTCGTAGCATGATTTATAGCGTTCTCTCCATATACAGCACAAATTATTTCAGTGGCTTTAGTAGCATTTTTCTTCAGATGAAACGTAAAGTGAATGGAAAATCAAATATGCTCTTTTGTTATTGCCATCGTGAACACTACTGATTTTTGAGGTTATGTGTATCAAACGCCAAACCGCATAGCATTTTAGAAGGCCAAATCTTAACGCTTTAAAACCAAATTTAAATTATTGTTTTGGTTGTATGAAATCTAAGGCTCAGAACTTTTTTGTTCATCTAATGTATATAATATTATCTTCCTTATTTGTAACCTCTTCTTAACGGAATATGTAAATTATATAGATTCTGGAAATATTCGGAAAATATTTCGATATTCTCCGAGCTTTCTCAGAATATACTGTGACGATGCAAATTCTCGCTCGTCACTCAGGCTGTAGCCTGCCCGTGGAGGAGCCGGAGGCTCGCGCCTTCTCGTAAGAAAAGGCGACCGAGTTACAGATTTTTGGTCCTGTGCGCCGTTTGCGCACAAGACGTAACCCGCGGCTATTATCATTTTTTTTAGTATACAAACACCCCGAGCCAGAACACCGGCGGAGAGGAGGCAGACAGGAGCTGCCGGCAGGAGTCAAGGACGAACGAGAGCAAGGGCCCGGAAGGAACGGCTAGAGCGAGACGCGGAGGGACGGGGAAACCTTCGCTCGGATGGTCGGCGACAAATACCGGGATGGTCACCTTGCGTTAAGAAAGGCGCAAGATCCCAAGACCCGGTTCAGAACAGGCAGGGAAAGATCCCGCGGAAAGCGCACCCGGGAGCCCTGTGAACTACTGCGAACCCAATAGTTGCCGAATACCGTCCCGGGGAAAGAACAAGCATAAACAAGCGTCGAGAATACAACAACATACACGAGGTCCCGCGAGCACCCTTGAGATGCGTGATCTAGCTGGCAGGACCAATCGGAGGCCGCATCGAACGGCGTGATAGATCCTTGCGGCGGCTGCCTCCTGTATTACGTGACGAGTCCTACTCGTCACTGTGCGGCCCGACGGCAAGCTAACTGGACGTCCGAGCGAGCGAGCGAGCGTGCGAGCGAACGAACAAGACAAGCTGCCGTGTCTAAGGGACGAGATCCAGAGGAGGAGAGGCGAGCTGCCGGTGGCGAGTGGGTGAGCGAGAACTATGTACAGCCGCGGATAGAAGAAATAGAGTTGCGAATTAACCCTGAGTCGGTGGCCGTCGTTTCCCGACGGCCTAAGTGCGATCAGAGCACCGGGAAGTAAACTCGTTGGAGGTTCGGAGCGCCCGGAGGGTAGGGCCGCCCGGACTTACGAGAACTAGAGGCCACGTCGCAGGGCGACAAGGGCCGGGCTTGAGAGTGTCTCGAGCGTAAGGATCCCGGGAACTCGGATGCGAGACTCAGTCACCTATTCAAGGCGCCTTTTCAAGTCGCCGATCGCACAGATATCGTAGATTAGAAGTCCCGAATGCATGTATCGGAGCTTACGCGGTTGGATAAGTAGAGAAGCACGTAAAAACTGCTTCCGGCAAACGGGCACATTCGAAAGTACTGAATCGGCCGAGAGCGGAAACTACTGCTGGGAAAGACCCGGCTGGCGCCCAACGAAAAAAACCGGCGTGATTCACGTAACGACGCCGGGCAAGAGAGCTGCCGATTAAACGACGCGGGTTATCATAGCTGTCGTCAAACGGCTAAGTTCCGCCGCCTAAAATTATATTTTGCGGAGCAACGCAAGCTAGAGCTCTCTTTTAGATTCGTTGTGGGATCTCCCAGGGTAGAGATTTAGCAATGTGTCCCTCAAGGGTACAGGCTAACGCCCGAACAATTCAGTGTAACAACGTATAATCAATGTTCGATAGGGTTAAGGAATGATTACTCTTGAAATTACTTCGAACTGAAGTGTTGTTAGTTGTTGTTAACAGGTCTCTCAGTTATTATCTCTCCCGGCTCCTCTTCGACGCGTCCGCAAATATCGAGGAAGAACGTGAAAAAACCACGACGCTCTACCACGCGGAGTAGCGAAGGATTCCACTCGCTATAAGACTATTAAAAATTGAGCTAGCTGAGGTGGACTTGCCGCCGCGTAAAGGCGGGAGCGAAGAAGTCCCGCAACCGACGCAGACGCGCATTGCGGTAGACGTAATAATACATGTTCCGTTAATTTGTACAATTCAGGATGATTGTCTTTTATTTATCCCAAAATTCTAATATGAGGTCTGGCTATTAAATAACGAGACTGTGCGCGCAGAAGTCGTCCTAGAAGCGAAGGGGGAAAACGAATACAGCGTTGGATAGGTGGAAGTGTCTACTATTCCAGTACGAAAACTCGTTTTTGTCGCTGTAGTAGTATTTTTTTTATAGAGGTTAGAAACGAACGTGTTTTTTTTCGTGCCGATAACAATGTGTGACAAAAAACACGAGCAACGGATCAATGTAAAATTTCTCGTAAAATAAAAAAAACTCCGACTGAGTGCTATAACTTGTTGAAAGAAGCCTATGGTGAGAATTCTCTATTTCGTGCGCGTGTTTTTGAATGGTATAAACGGTTTTTTGAAGGCTGAGAGAGCACCGAAGATGACCAATGTCCAGGTCGACCTGTCTCTGTTTCAACTCCGCAAACAGTGACCAAAATCAATGAAATTGTGCGCGGAGATCGTCGTATGAGCATTAGGATGATTGCTGAGACTGTAAACGCCGATAAAGAAACTGTCAGAAAAATTTTACATGACTAATTGAACATGAAGAAAACCTGTGCGAAGTTGGTCCCAAAAATTTTGACCCCTGACCAAAAGTTTGTCCGTCAACAGATCTGCTCAGATTTTCTTGAGAGGTTAGATGAAGAGCCTGAATTGATGGAAAACATCATCACTTGCGATGAAACCTGGATATTCCAATACGATGTTGAAATTAATCGGCAATCCATGCACTGGAAAACTCTTGCATCCCCAAGATGAAAAAAGCGAAGATGTC